>NW_024714177.1:10394969-10424969 GCF_018991925.1 Homarus americanus
GAAAAGTTGTGCAGTTCCTTCAGCAAATGAAGCTCACCAACTTACAATAGGCTAAATTACCTTACAACATGTTTTCAGTAGTCTATGTTGAAGTTCTTAGCACAGGCTAACTTATCATATCATATACGTATCACAGTTCTCATTGATCTACAAAAATACTGAAAAAAACCTTTTTGATATTTCACACTTAATATAATACCCGGTAATCTACTTCAACCTCCTATTGTTTACAACGACACATGATGCACCACCAGCTGTTGAGTATCAGCTACACGGTACACGTGTTTTTCGAATCGTTTTCAGTTAAAAAACTGTTGTATTACATTAATATCCTATCCTAATTGACTTGAATAAATACTACGATACCTTATTTCTGAATATTTTCATTAAAATTCATCCAAATCATTTTCCTTGTCATCGTCTGCAGCACCAAACAGCTTCTCCCAGTCCTCTCCTTGAACAGGGCTAGAGGGTAAATGTGTTTTTCGAATCGTTTGCAGTTAAAAACTGTTATCACACGATATATTTTACCTAAACTGCGCCTGAATGAATATATTCTCGAAATAAATAGTAGTTTTGCTGAAACGTGATGTATTTTAATGTAAAATAGGATAAAATACATGACAAAAACAAAAGATTTTACCTAAGCTTCCGATGTTCAAGAGAAGTTACTGTTTTTTAATAGTTTTGGTTAAAATACTGTTATATTACAATGGTATTCTATTCATACTGTGCTTGATATAATGCATTCACGGAAATGTAATATTTTTGCTGAAATGACGACGTTTTACAGTGGAAAGTGGATAAATCGGACGAAAACAATGACTTTCGCTTTCTTTCGTTCAAAAGCTGTTACCGTAATCGCCTCTGATTGGTTTTCAGTTAAAAACTGTTGTATTACAATAATATTCTATCCTAATTGACTTGAATAAATACTACGATACCATATTTCTGAATATTTTCATTAAAATTCATCCAAATATTTTCTGTCATCGTCTGCAGCACCAAACAGCCCCAGTCCTCTCCTTGAACAGGGCTAGAGGGTACGGTTTTTCAATCGTTTTCAGTTAAAAACTGTTACATCACACGATATTTTACCTAAACTGCCCTGAATGAATATATTCTTGGAAATAAATAGTAATTTCTGAAACGTGATGTAGTTCAATGTAAAATAGGATAAAATACATGATGAAAACAAAAGACTTTACCTAAGCTTCCGATGTTCTTGAGATGTTATTCGTTTTTAGTAGTTTTCGGTTAAAATACTGTTATATTACAATGGTATTCTATTCATACTGTGCTTGATATAATACATTCATGGAAATGTAATATTTTGCTGAAATTACGACGATACAGTGGAAAGTGGGATAAAATCGTGACGAAAACAATGACTTTGAAATATAATGCAATTTAACCCCTAAATCGGTTAATTCGGACAATCGGCTAAAACGGACACCCTTCCCCCCCTATTAGTCCGAATTAATGAGGGTCGACTGTATATACATATATGTTGCTAATTATAATGTGCATCTTATGACCTGGGAAATCTGGTTCTCTGTCTGTCCTGTAGTGTTGACTCCACTTGATCCCTGGCACACAGCCTCAGATTTATTGTATTTATTTTCCATGGCAAGCCGTTAGTTTCTGAGGGAGCTAAAGCTTTAAAGGAATACTGTATTAATTCCCATGTACAGTAATGTAAAAAAAAAGATAACGCTGATTAATTTGCAATAGTTCAAAGTGTGATATCCATTTGTTATCATATATCAAAATATGCAGTTTGAAACCATTTTCATGATAACTCATAACAGATAACCTCTAATCATTATATATACAGTACAGTATATCATTGTACCATGTCAATCTGAATGTTGTTGAAGTTTGTAGAAGTCTCACATACCCAAACCAAATTTAACCTGAGCATAGGCTGCATATTTTAAGATTAATTATATACTTGTTTAACCTAGGTTTAAAAAATGCAATAATTGTACTACAGTGTTTAATTTTATATTTTTTTTTATTTAAAACATATCAGTATAAAGCTGACCATTACTGCACATACTCTCCAATCATGCCATGCACAATCACAATTACTCCAATTTAAATAGCCAAGTCATCTTTTCTTGAATCCATATTTCTTCCTTTCATAGAACAAATCTGTCTTTGATGATCCCAAGTTTACGATCTTTGGGCATCCATCACGGTCTTTCTCCAAAACTGTACATTCTTTGCAGTAATAAGCATCTGACACACCTGTGAAAAGAAATAAATATGATTAACTTTTGTTACATTTGTTGAAAAGGAAAATATTAAGTCAATTTCTTTCCATTCAGTATAACAACCATCAGTAGCAATCATAAAGTACTGAATTCATGCAAGTAATACAGTATTAGTATCAGCTAATGAATTTGTAACACTCGCCACATAATTAATTAGACAATAATTAAAAAAAATACAAACATTATACTGCAGATGTTTTATGAGCTAGCCATGGTTAAATATATTATTTTGTAATTGGTTGTTGGGAGATTTAATTTCAAATAGAGGCAGGGTATTTTGGAAATCCATTATGTTTCACAATTCTAGGGGTGTATTCCTGAGACATACATAAGGATAACTGACTCTATGACCATAATGTCAAAACCCAAAGATAAGTGCAAGAAGAAGGCAGCACAGATTATTTATTAACTGACAAATACAGTACAGTATACCATATATTGCAGCTTATAAGTCAACCTCAATTATTTCAACTGAAATTGTTGATCTGAGCCTATACCTGGCAGGTAAGTCGACCCCTAAACTGCAATTTGAAAGCTACATCCTCGGTATCAGCTAAACTTGCCAACATTTACTTTTTAACAGTTCTGCCATTTGTTTTTTTTAGGAGGGCAACTGTTATTGAGCTTATTCTAACGTTAGTGTTCTCACCGAATTTAAGTCACTCTGTACTGTTGCAACTTAATTTCACTATCACAACAATTTTTTAATTGCAGCATTTTTCCAGAAGGCTTCAGTAACAGTTACCCTTCTGGAAAAAATGCTAGTTAGGTAAACCATGTTTGTGAGTGCTGGAAATAAGGTTGTAACCCAGTACCGAGTGACTGATACCTATTGGTAAGTTAATGTTATAACCATAATGTACTTAAAAGTTGAAGTTTTATACATATTGTATAAGACGACCCTTTAGTTTGGGGAAAAAATAAATAAAATCAGAAGTCGACTTATAGGCTGCAGTATATGGTACGAATGTCATGGAAAATACCAGTTACACAAAGAAACAGGAGTACAGTACTATAACTCCACGATCACCTACCAGTGCGGTACTGTACTGTAGTTGTTTACATCACAAACACAACTGAACATGGTGCAATTGTTTCATCAAACATGCGTATATTTTTATAACTAATTATTACTATTTGTCATTATTGTTGTAAAGTAAAACACTAATAAATAACCTTTAATATTACAAACATTACAATTATTGTATTTATATGTAATTTGTGCGCTCTGAAAACTTAAGTCCTTGTAACAGTATTTTGTCAACTATAAAAGTGCATGATTTTCTAAATAAATACAGTATATCTTGTGAAACTTCATATTGAATCACCATGAAATAATTTGTTTAATCAGCTAGATAATTTTATTTTCCACTGGTCTACTGTAGGTAACTAAACACCTTCCCAATGTAGCTATTGTAGTGTGCAGCACATTGTATATTTAATAACGTATAGCTAGCTATACAGTATATACATTAAGTAAAATACATAGCTCTTACAGTGATTATTGGCCAAAATAGATAATGTAGATGTATGAGTACTGCTCATTATACCTAAAGTATACTTTTAATGTATGTACAATGAAAAATAACCTGACAGAAGGTAAACATTTAAAAACACACTAAACCCCAATCAGAGGTTTTTATGTTACAATATAACTTCCTAGGGAGGAGGCTCCACTCCCTGAACTCCCCACCGCCATATTAAACAGAAAGCAACTTTACTGCGCCATGGTGTAAATTTTACTGTTTTAGTGGACGTGAGAGTATGCTCGGATCGAGCAGGTTGGATGTCAACAAAGTACAGATGGTAAAATTTTAGTTTTGGTCATCCCTGTATTTAGATATTCAAACTATTTGATTCCCGGCAGATATGAAGGTCCATATCGTTCACAACACATCAAAAACCATTGGAAAAACATAGTGTGGATATCTAACCTAACCTAATTTCTAAGATCCCCCAGATGATGGAAACTAAAATAATACCGTACAAACTACAACACATGCGGACTTAAAAGACTTTTTGTAGTAGTATTTATGGCAAGTTATTAATTGATTCACATACAAAGCATGTAAAGACATAATTTTAGTGACATGTGATCATTTTTTCACCGTGTTTTGCCCTGCAATTCCCCTCATCCTTTATGCCCTGTCCACTACAGGTGATTTATGATTGTAGATTGAAAAATATAAAAAAGTATCGGATATTTTGCCGTGTCCTCTAACGCTGTTTTACCATCAGTGCACTCTCATTAGCTAAGTACTTTCTGTTTAATATGATGAGGGTGGGGGTTGAGGTTAGGTAGGTTTCTTTGGTTGGTTAGGTCAGGTTCTAGTAAATGTCGCCTCTTTTATAATATGTGGGAAAAATGAACAAAATCGAACTCCTGGCTAGGTACGTTTATAGCTACACAATAATCGACTCACGGCAAATTAAATGCCAAATGCCGCCAGGCCAGACTTACGGTCACATATCTTTCTTGCAAAGTTTGTTGGTAATGGACGATTGGCCAATCAGAGCACACTCACAGTAAAATAGTGTTAGTAGGAACTTAGCGGTCACGGCAAAATATCCACTGCTGCATATAAAAAATATATAAATTAAAATAAAAAGTTGTCACCTCTTTTAAAATACTTAGTATAATGATAAGAATGTGATAAAATAATGAAATCAAACAACTCCTGGTGGTAGTGCTGTTCTCAGAAATTATAAAAAGTGATCATGTTTTCATTACTTACTATCATCCAAAGAACATGTAGAAAAAATGAACGAAATCGAACAACTCCTGGTCTTAGCCATCTGCTCACCATTACCAATATTTTATCCATCTTACAAATATCACTGAAAATATGGGATTTGAGTTGATCTTCAAGTTTGTTTGATAAAGGTATAAACAGCTTTTATTTGCACATAAAAGTCGATAATCACGTATAGCAGCGCAAATGGCCTCTAGTATAATCGATAGTACACTCCAAGAGAGCACCCACCTGGCCCTCCACAGATGACACACCGACCCTGGTAAGAGCCGTAGTTGCACTCGTCACATATCCTCACCAGAGTACAGGGCCTCACGTAAGAGTCACAGATCACACACTTGCCGTCGCATTTCTCACACAGACGTCCGATAGCAACTCCTGGCTGCTTTCTACAGAAGATAAGATCAGGATGATGTTTCGCCATAGTATTTTTGTTGCTGTTGAGCGGTTAATTAACGTTTATTTTGACCGGCGAGTGTTATTGCTCCCGGCATGTAGCGTCCTCGCGGAACGTTTGTTGTGGTGTGAGCAGCGTCTGCCGTCAGTGCCGCTGATCCACACCAGCCGGGCGCGGGGCCCAGCGCGCGCACACCCGCCACACTTAAATTTAGCCAAGTAGACCAGCAATGTTTTAGAACTTTTATTATTTTTTTTGTTATTATTAGTATTAGTAGTAGTAGTACTGTATTTGATAAACATCATTATATGAATTAGGCGAGAATTTTAGAATTAATATTTGTTAAACAATTAAAACGAGAAATGAAAATAACGAAAGTACTGTAACATTCATTTTATAAGCAATTAGGTATTATGATATTCCATTCAGTTTTATCATAATGCTTATGTAAGTTTATGGAATTAGTATGTTACCAATGCTTTATTGTGAGATGTATTTTAATGGCTACTTTTTTTTTTTTTAACACATACACCAGTGCCTTAACATGGGTTCATTTAGGGCAGTGGCCCCAACTCTTGTGTATACTCAGGACTACATGTATTGTAAATGAAGTGGAGGGCACCAAAACTTTGGATCTATATTTGCAGTTTACCACTTACATAGTTTTTACTCTCCCTCTGGACCCGGTCTGGTGTAAATGACAGACTCGGGACAAACGCGAAATTCCTCTCTCTCAAATTATAAAGTTGTATCAAGTTATTAAATATATAATTAATTTCATGCTTACAAAAAATCCCTAATAATTCACAATTTTCTTATAAACCCTTGCGAGCTCCATAATATGGCTGCGAAATGCAGATTAGGGACCACTGATTGAGGTATAGGCTTGACTATAGTCAATGAAAGTAACCTCCATATTTTTAAATACCAATATTATATGTATCATTATATATTAAATGAGAGAAAATATTGAATATTCAGAGGAACGTAACAAAGATTTTTTAATATACTGTAATTGTGAATTGCGGATACCATAAATAGAACTTGGCATCAGTGAAGTCAACTCGGCATCAAAAGGCCGTTACAAATTAAATGACCACATAAAATTAGACGGCAAATGTAGTGAAATCAAGAAGAGAAAACTCGCGTTTTCAGTCTGTATAACAAGCAAAATTAGTAACAGTTGCCTCTGATATGTTATTGATGCTATATTACTACTTTACTTAATTCAAATTTACTTGGTAATTGTATGTATTTCATTTTTTACATGAGAGTTGTATTAATATTGTAAGCTTGTTGAAGATGTATCAAACTTAGATTTTTAGTGCTGTACAGAATAAAATTATGTGCTTAAAGATTTATGTAGTCTCGTTCAAGATTCTTCGAACACAGCTGGCAACTTAAGCCGTTTTGTGTACTATAGTACGTAGTATAATATAATACGAAACAACACAGCCCAACCATTAATTAAGCAACGGAGAACTAAGTAACCAATCACCGATCACTTACATTCATTCATAATATTTACCACGTACTAAAGTAAACAAACGGCCTTGAGTTTCCAGCTGTCTCCAACAGTGTTTGAAGACTCTTTAACGAGACTTAAATAAATACTGTAATTGTTAGTGCACAGGAACACAATTTACCAATATTTGAAAATGTCTTGTTTTAGCCTTTTTACACTAAAATTAACAGAATTTTGATGGTGCAATATTTTGTTCAAGGCGTTCATGAAAGTTTGGCAGTTTCTTAAAGTTTATCCTATTGCCTTGGTCCTTCTTTCTCATTCTTTTATTGCAATTTTAAAGGGGGATTCAGTAAGATTATATTGCTATGAAAATACTTATTTCCATTTTTCGAAAGTTACTGAACATGTAGACCCAAAACGTAATTGTAATAAGCAATCAAGACGTAGGTACGTTACTGTAGGTGCACGACTTACTGGTGTTGTAATCTACTTGGGGCCAATATTGTAGATACGTGAGAAAGATAAAGGTGCTAGGCTGATAATAACGCGATCAGCACACAATTGTTAAAAGGTTGTTCCTAGCGGTGATGCCAGATGGCTAAGAGTGCGAGTGTCAGTTTTGTAACGTCAGTGCCATCTTGAGGGTCCCCACCGTGCTCCACACTGGGCATTCTGATATACCTGTCGTTGGTGTCCCACTCTTTCATGTCAGAGGATGATCAACTGTTTGATTGTGACTTCGAGGGTCTGATTCTACCCTGTTTCTTCACTATTTTTGAACTCTGTAATACAATATCTCGTTTAACTTGTAATACGGGATTACAAGATTATATGTGGTTGTTATTTATCATTAGTTAACTCTGTAATGGTTAAAAGGTTAATGGTTTTTAATTATATGTGTTCCTAATTACTTGCCTGTGGGTTTTTTTGTGGAATATTCACTGTTCATCTTAAGGCGATAGAAACAGGTAGTGTTTTGTTTAAATTGTGGTTCAACTCTTTCATATGTTATGACTTCTAAATATTATTAAAACATTGATTTTTCCTATATTCAGTAGCAGGTTTAACATCAATTCTCGGAAATGTAATTTTTTTTATTTCATTGAAAGGAACGCAATGCCAGTAGTCAGTAGCACTATTGCGCAGTGTTTTTGCTTTGTTGTGGACAATTCTGACACGCCGGGAAATATTGCTTAAATAAAAAATATTTTGAGAATGCAAACATTATGGAAATGTAGAGGTATTGCACACAATATTGTGGGGTACGGGATATTGGTTCACACTCAGGATGGGATGGAGAAAGGAAACTCACAATGTGCTCTCTGTATACATATTGTATTGGATGTACAATGCAACTTGGTGCTGGGAAGGCAGCATGGTTACAAGCGTGATGTAGAGAGAGCTGGTTGGTGAGGGTGCTCAGAGGACCAGCATGGGTCGCCGGCGGGAGCGAGGGCCGCCAGGCAGGAGCGGAGGTGTTGCTTGCTGGTGGCTGTAGGTAGTAAGAGGGCGGTCACGGCGGTGTTGAGGTCTTATAAGGCGGGGGTAGGCGTGGGTTGATAGTTGACCCCTACTCCGTCAGGCGGCGCTGGAGGCGTAGGCTGGGGAATTCGAAAAGAGTCGGCTACTCAGCGACAAACGGCGTTTGTAGGGGAGGAATCCACTACAATATCAAATTAATAATTTCCTATGATCAATGATCAAATAAATTAGTATAACTATGGGCATTGATAATAATGACATCTTCACAGCACAGGAGCTCCAGATGTAGCTATACATTACAAGATGAACCTCCGGTCCTCCTTTTTGTAGAACCCGACATGTTTCCCAGTTGGCCTCCTGACACAGACTGACGAATATTGCGCAACATTTAGTGTAGTGTATGTGGCGCAGTAGTTAAAGTTCTCTTTCTTATGTGTCAATTTTCTCTTTCTTAGGACCACATACACGCGTACAGTCTCGTTCAAGATTCTTCGAACACTGCTGGAGACAGCTTTGCCAGCTGTCTCCAGCGATTCGAGCCATTGTTTACTGTAGTACGTAGCATAATATACAGTAAAACCTTGATTAACCGACCCTCGATTAACTGACTTTCGGATTAACCGTCAATCCCGAACCCCTAAATTTTTACACGGGATTAGCCGCAGGCAGGTCACT
The DNA here is from genome assembly GCF_018991925.1 of Homarus americanus. Taxonomy (NCBI): domain Eukaryota; kingdom Metazoa; phylum Arthropoda; class Malacostraca; order Decapoda; family Nephropidae; genus Homarus; species Homarus americanus. The sequence continues at coordinate 10,404,024 of NW_024714177.1, forward strand.
GACCCACATCAGGGCCTGGGGGCGATAATGTAATAATAATAATAATAATAATAATAATAATAATAATAATAATAATAATAATAATAATAATAATAAAGAACCATAAAGAAATGCAAAATGAAAAAAAAAAAACAAGAGTGAGAAACAATGTACCTGTATGTATGTTGTGTTGTCATAGTAAGAGAAACAATTGAGACCCTGCAATTGTGTGTAAATGAGGAAGAAAGTCAGATCAACAACATGTTCTTTGACTTTTCCATTTTTTATTCACGGTTTCTGTGCTGGTTCATATTTATTAACTAAAGTGGTTAATTTTTTAAAGCAAATTCTATTGAAATATGAATGGCAAATGAACAAAAATTAATAAAGGGACTTAAATGAGGAAGGTTAGGGAAAGGTACTTTGAAAATGTATGTTTTATTTCCGTAGACTTTATGTACTATTAACGACCTTTTGGATTATCCGTCGGCCCCTTCCCCCCATATGTGGTCGGTTAATCGAGGTTTTACTGTAATATGAAATAACGAAGCCCAACCATTAATTAAGCAACGGGGAACTAGGTGACCAATCATCGATCACTTTTACATTTATTCATAATTTTTTACTATCTACTACAGTAAACAAACGGCCTTGAGTTGCCAGCTGTTTCCAGCGGTGACCAGATAAAACCCCAACGGACAAAACCCCAGTCTCATATATAAAATAAAACACCTTTATGTTTAGGTTAGGTTAGGTTAGTGTTGACAAATGACAACCCCGTTGAAGTTTTGTCATGGAACCGTCTCCAGCAGTGTTCGAAGAATCTTGAACGAGACTGTATTGTACATAAAGGAAATCTCGCACTCAGGATGGAGGTGAGAAAGGAAACTCACAATAGCGTTTCTTCATTATATTATATATACAGTGCAGTAAGATGTTGGGGAGTTGGTGTGTTGTGGAGTTCTTGTCAGTTTGAGAGCTTGGAGTAGAATGTCCTTCTCGGTGAGACAGAAAAGGTATTAATGCGATTCTGGCTACTGAAGGTGCGAGATGAAAGGCGCCGCTGGTTGGCTGAAGCGAAGGTGGCAGCTGGCTAATCAACCAGCGTCACCGGGGCAGAAGCTCTGTCTGGAATTCTGCTGCTGATTGGCTGAGGATGGCAAGTGGCCAATCAGCGAGCGCTTCAGGAGCGGAGGCTGTGTTATGGAACTCACTGCTGATTGGCTGAGGAGAGGACAGCGGAGCGGTTGTAGTGAGAGTGTAGTGGACTTCTCCCCTACAACTGCGTATCCGCATTCCAATGTCACCGTATCCTAGCAACCGAACCAAAAGACCGGCGACTTTCTCGGGTTTTCCCAACATGACTCATAGAGGACTCGCGGCTGCTGGGTATATAAGCTCTGTCTCTCCATTGAGATTCATTCTAGCCTCTCTTCTACAACACGCAACACCTCCTCCTCCGCGCTGCCTGGCAGCCCTCGCTTCTCCTCGCCTGCCTGGCGGTCCTCGCTCCGCCAGCGAGCATGGCGACCCACCAGCTGTCCTTCTCTGAGCTTCCTCACCAACCAGCTTTCTCATTCTGGTCTCTCTTCTTGAACAAGCAACACCTCCTCCAGTAAGCTCCACGCTGTCAGCATTCATTCAACCAGGAGGCCAGCAACAGGCAACATCTTCTCTAACGAAGTTCCTGCACATTTACCTCCTTCAACACGCTACTCACCGAACGTCTCTACTGAGCAGCTCCTCACCACACGGCACCTCCAGCACCAGACTGTCTATCATATAACTTATATTATACAAGAAAACCACCTTAGAGTTTCCATCCATCCTGAGTGCTAGACAACGTTATAACACGAATTCCTACAAGAGTAAGCCACTACAATATAATCATGATTACACCAACTACTCAATATTATTGAGATCCCGTTAATAAAAATACAGTAAAATCCTTGTTTTACTTCTTCAATCCATTGTGCAAACCCTCAGCATCGCCCACACAAGAGGAACTTTCACTGGGGCATTTAGGCATGATTGCATAACACATGAAGTCAGAAATAATAAAATAAAACAGTCAGAGAGAGCCGCGCAGAGCCCTCTCGTGGCAAGAAATTGCATCACGCCACCACCCGTAAATTCAGAACAGCTCTGCCAATCCTCTCCTGATCGTCAGATCTCTGAGGTATCAGTGAAACTTGTTGGGTATTTCCCCTATGTAATCGACTGTTATTGGGACGTCAGTTTTTGGGGTATAATTGTAATCCAAAACTTTCCCATGCCATTATTGATGTCAAAATTTACCTTTGCCTTGTTTACAGACTGTAATTATGCCATTTCGAGCATAAAAGAGCCACATTGTTTAACATCCATCTTGAATGGAAAATGAACAAAATCAAAAGACACGGTAACCAAATCAGGAAATCTATCATTGAAATTTGCTGCCATTTTCTGTCTGCATCTGTGGGAAGTGGCGTGAACTAGGCTGAGAACAGCTCTATGGAAGGAGTGTGGAACTTCTGTTGCAAAATGTGCCATCAGGACAAACCTGACCTGACATAAGGAGAGTAACTGGATTAATCCCTTGACCATTTATAATCCTTACTTAACAAGACAGCACCTGTTGGCCACGTCCTTCAGTCCTTGACACCTGGACTAAAAAAATAAATCACAAGTGGCCACAGCAAGACCCAGGTGACTCCAGCGACCCTAGTAGCTCTAAACAACCCCATCGACCCCATTACCTCTATGCTAGCCCTTATGATGCATCTTGCGCGACCGTGTTTGGGAACCTTTGGTCAAAGCCCCGTTTACATGATGCGTGAAATCGTGGGTGATGTCCTTGCAACACCAGATCTGTGCTACAGGGGACAAAAGCAGGGGCATCCTGCGACCCAGGGATGTTGGATAAATGTTGCATGTGGGCGATGCGTCCGCATCACACCCCTCAGTATGTTTCTGTCTGTCGAGGAAGGCGGTTGTCCTCGAGTGTCAGCTTGATACTTGAAGTAAAGTAAAGTATTTCAAATATTATAAGTAACCAAGATTTTTCAAATGAGATTAAATACATAGGAATATTATGTTTTTTTTTTGTAGGCTGTACAGTTTCCTTGAGCAGGCGGTAAACTGATAAGTAGTGAAAAAATACCAATTAAATAAAAATATGTATTCATTATACTGTATGTAAAAGCATCAGACATATCATTACTTTAACAATTTCGACGTTTTGCTCATTAGCAGTGATTTCTCTTTAACGAAAGAAAAAAAAAACATGCAACAGAACAAAATACAATACAGTACCTGTATGTGATTTCCTCAATAAGTAATGAAACAAACTTAGCTGGACAATATCTCATAACAATACTGTACTGTATATTTATAGCTCCTTTACCAGGTTTTAGGGTCTTTTCTTCATGATGGCATTTGAAGATATTATGCAGTAAATACAGACCATAAGCATTTAAATAGGCTAAGCAATCTAATTGAAAACAGCTGTAAATTTTACACTATTATACTCAAGTTTAAAGTAAGCACAACCACTTATAATGTTGTTCATACATCATTTAATTGGAAGAACAGCACAGGGCAGTATTTTTTGCATAACGTTAGTTATACTAGTTCAAAATTGTACTGTTATATACATACCATACCATAATTTCTTCTCATGTTGTTGGTACAGGGCGTCCTCTCTTTACGTCGGGGTTACGTTCCTGAAAACGCGACATTATATTGAAACAACGTTAAACGGATCAATTTTCCCCATAAAACAAGTGAAATACTGGAGTTACGTTCCCCAGCCTCCCTTTGCCCCATGAAAAAAGTTACAAATACAGAAAATCATTGCCATTTCTAAAGAAAATATTACTGTATAGAACTACAGTACTAAGTTTGTATTGGTACTCACCGATGGGGGGGAGGTGGTAGATCAGATGAGTGGTGGGTAATGGAGCGAAGGAGGAGGGTGGGAGTGGAGGAGGAGGGTGGTGAGTCACTGAGATTCTCTTGGCTGCCTCCTCCTCCTTTTCTGACTGGGGTTCCTCCGCCGCTGCTTGCTCCTCCTCCGTTGTTGGAGGGAATGTCTCGGCAGCAACGATATCTGAACTGGCAGCTTCACCAGTCATCTTTATGTTGTGGAAGTTATACCGACACTTAAATCGTTAGAAACCAGCCTCGGCTGGCCATAAAGGTCTCTTCCTTCGATCCTTCACCCTCTGTTTCCTTCATGTCGTCAAACAAGGATCTGGCCTTATGCTGGATAACCGTAAAGCTCACAAGGGCATTGCGTTGATTCTGGTCCTCCATCCACATTGCCAGCATCTTTTCCACCTTCTCTATCACAGTGCTTCTAGTATGAGTCGTCTAAAACACTCAGAGAAGAACCACCAACCTTAATCTTGTCAGCGTTGGTCCGGATAGTACACACTGTTGTGGGGGTTAGACCCAGCACAGTGGCTATGTCCACAGTATGTTCCCCTTTTTCAAATAGGGTTAATACATCCATTTTTGTAGCAATAGTATAATGGTCTTATGTTGCCTCTTCATTACACTGGCATCAGTAGCACTTGATGGGCGCTTGGAAACCATTTCTAATGGTTAGAGTACAGTTTTAGAGCAAAAGCACTTAACCACACACGAATGATGTGAAGTCGTAATAGAGACTGGCTTGGCGTCGTACGGGGATGCTGTGACGTTCCGCTAGTGAGGGCGCACCGAGTCCGAGAGGCGTAGTGGGGCCAGACAAAAGGGTGATGTGCCATAGAAAGTAATCCGTGACGGCGCAAAACAGCGTAGTATTGGACCACCGGGATGTTAAACAAATTTTTGGTCTCTAAAGTTCAGCGACGTAGTACCGAAACAACTTTAAGTGGGACAGCGTTAAGCGAGGACTTAATGTAATTACAACCTAGCCTAACCTAACATTCCTCAATTCTTAATCGATGTTTTGGTTTTGGTTGACTGCGTTGTTCATACTGTATTTCATATTTCTCTCAAACACACTACGTGCATCCAAAATGCACACTACAGTACATACTGCCCTGTTAACAGTAATGGCCATAAAATGTTGATGCTGATGATTCAACTTTTAAAATAAGAAAGATATATTTTATTGGCTAGGTTTCCTTAAATCTATTTGTCTGCCAGGCCAAGCTTTTTGTGAACAATATTGTGTGCAAATTGGAAGAAATATTAAAAAAAATATATATATATCTTAAAGGGCAGTTAAGGGATTATGTATATTAAATTCTGTACATTTATCTTATTCACAATGATGGACTGATTGTCATTTGTTTACGATTTCTTGAAATTTTAATTGTGGATAAACTATGGAAAATGTAAGATACAGTATATATTTTTTTAAATTTAGGCAGAAACTTTAAAGACACATAGTGAATTTTATCTATGATTTTTCTTTTAGTTCATTCAAAATACTTAATGGTCTATTATCCATTTTCATTTTGATTTTGTTTTGTAATTTTTTATGAGTAAACTTTGTTTGATTTTGAAAATGGGATAGTTTGTCAAATTTGGCAAGTGCTTTTCGAACATTCAAGAGATAAAGTTTATCAAATATTTTTAGTAACTTTGTCTCAGATTGGTAGTGGATGTGTACTGCTGTGAGTGCATGCCATATTTTATGTGGTTTTGTGTATAAAATGAATATCTTCCAGTTCTGAGATGCCCTTATATTCCCAGATGCACGAGAACTTGCCCGCCAAGAACTACACTCAGCTCTGCGTGAATCCTGCAGCCGGGGAGATGTGTCCGCGGCCAAAGCCATTTTGCGCGACTTGGGCGCTGAAGCACAGATCATCATCAATTCTGCACCTAATGGATCCAACACACTGCTCTTTAAGTATGGCTTTCAGATATTTTTGAAGAAAATGAGTTGGGTTAATGTAATTACAGTTTTCAGTGACCTACTCACCTTCTAAAAAGATGAATGAAGGAAACTCCAGTAGGCCTATTGGCCCATATTAAAACCTTGTTTAAACCCCAACCCACATAACTAATATATCTGTCAAACCTACATTTGAAGCTTCCCAATAACTTCAAAACAACTTCATATTCATGATGGTGTATGGTAACTTGTTTCACTCATCCACGACTCTATTTCTGAGCCAAAGTTTAGCTAATTCTCTTCTTAATCTAAATTTTTCTTATTTAAAACCATTGCTGCATGTTTGGTTCAGAATTTCAAGTTTCAGTACCTTAGTTATATCACCCTTATTTGACCCCATCTTCCATTTATACATTTCAATCATATTGCCCCTCACTATGTCTCTTAAGAGAATGTAAACTCAGTTTTCTTAGTCTGCTCCTACACTCATTGTTCCTAATGCCTGGAAAAAACTTTATCATCCTTTTCTGAATGCAATGCCAATGCTACCACCTTCAGCAGTCTCCTAGGGTGCAAACACTACAATATGATTTCAGTATCAAATCTTGCAATTTACAGAAAAATTTGAAATTGCATTGACTTAAGTTACACAACAAAAACAATAACGTATAATAAAATTCTTCAATAAGTATTAGTATTCATAATCATAAAGATTAGACCAAAAATTATTTAAATCCCATAATTCTGCCATGTAACTAACAAAGCTCTATTCCTGCGGTTGAGTCCGAACTCCCTTTATTATACAAGAAGATTTTGTATCACGTGAGTATCCTTTACTGTCGCTTTCAGTGTCTTCTGACAGTGCAACACAGGTGCCAGTGAGATTGATTGCCTCCAAAGCCTCCAAAAGATTATTCATTGTGACCTAATAATACAGTAATACAGGGTAATAATAATAATATTTAATGGTTTATTGATAAATACTTGTACAGCAAATTTAGAATTGACATAAGGGGTACCAGGTACAGTCAGCCAAAGATACACCGACCCCACCCTGGATCTTGTGTTACAATTTTACCTGGCAATACTTGGTAAAGGAAGGCTGTACGTAAAGGTGATTGTGATTGGTGGATCTATTTTTGGCTGTATTGCTGTCAGGATAATTATTAAACAAACCAAAGGTAACATTTTTATAATAATAAACTATTCATCAATATTTTAGATCATGAGAAGTTTCCAATGTTCATATATTTGTTTCAATAACAAAGAAAATTTGATGTGAGAATCTCAGTAGTTGTAGTTAGTTGAAGTCATTAATATACCTGTAATTTTCTTCATGACAAATAAAAAATTGGAAACTTCTCATGACCTAAATAACAATGAATAGTTTATGATTATAAAATTCTACCTTGGTTGTTTAATAATTATCCTGATACAATACGCCAAATAGATCCACCAATCACAATCACCTTAAACAGCCTTCCTCAAGTATTGCCAGGTAAACTCAGAACACAAGAACCAGGTGGGGTGAAACTATTGAGTGAAACAAGGGAGTAGAATTGATAACCTAAAGCCTCTTCACTATGAGTTTGAAAAAGTCTTTGATGCACTAATTGAAATATCCAATGATACTACTTTACCCTCAAAGGATCATCTGACAGTTTGCACATACAGATTGTACCTCTCTAGTCCGGCATTCTGTGGTCCGGAAACTCCCGTGGTCCGGAACGATTTTAGTTTGTCCAATAGGTAGATAGGCAGTTTTTTTTTTTTACTTTCAATTATTATTATATATATTATTATTATATATATTATTATTATTATTATTACAGGAGTATTAAATGTCCTCAGGCCCTAATGTGGGTCAGTGACCTATGCAAGGGTGGGTTAACATTAAAAAAGTCAAAGGAAATTACATCCGGCAGTTCTCTCTCTCTCTGCTTGTCTATACAGAGTACAACATTTAACCCTTCAGTATATATGAGCAGTAAATAAGTATTTTTCATATTCTTATGTGTAATGAGATATAGTTACCGCGCACTTACATATTGCGTATCTCTTTTTTCTTTATCACATTTATACTTCTATTGTTCCGTTTATTAACATTAAATAACATTACTTAAAACAACCATATTAATTTTACTACAGCTACAACCAAGGTCTTATTTTCTTCAGTTTTATATGTAGAACCAGTCAGTCACTGGTTTTGTAATCAACGAATACAATGCTGTGTCATTTCCTCATGTGTTTTAATATTCTACATATTATTAATGAATTGTATTGCTCATTTTGCACACGTAACATTAATTCAATAAAAAAGACATTCAGTAATAAACAATAATGAATCTTTTGTACATAAGAGAAATGACGCTGTTTACACGATTATGCACGTCGTCTGCACGTTGGCGGGCCGTTCAAACCCGTCGAAATTCAAGTTTCCGCCGTCAAAATTTTTATTTATTTATTTTTTGTGTGTGTTCCAATAAAATACGTTAAGAATTAAAAACTCGCGAAATTTGAGAAGCTACTATACGACATTTAACCCTTCAATATGTCTTCAAAGAGACCATGATGCAGAGAAAGTGGTGCTAGTGCTTCCAGGCATAAGCACAAGTCACTATCTATCCAGGAAAAGGGTGAATTTCCATGGTCCGGCAATTTCCATGGTCCGGCACCGGTCAAGTCCCGAGGTTGCCGGACTAGAGAGGTACAACCTGTACTGGTGCAGAAGCTCTTGCACAGGGCATTTCCAAGTTCAAATTTGTGGTTTCACTCATTGTGTGGTGCAGGTATAATATTCTTTTTTTAATTAATCTGACGAGTAAACAACTGCAATCAAAGGTGTATGACATCTGCTCTCAAGCAGCTGGAACACACCAAGAATTTTCATTTTGATTGTAGGAGTGATAAGGGGTTTGAAGAGACACTGGTAGATGGTACAGTAGTATGGTAGCAAAGAAAACACAGGGTCAGAGAGGTAACTTAATTCCTGATGGTTTATCACAAAGGATTGAGCACAAAGGATACACTGTTAAATTATGCAGTACTTTTGTGGTGATGAAATGACCAACAATAAAAAGCATAAAGAAACTCAGCGACAAAAATGCACTTCTATTTCTGAATCTCATATTAGTCCAAATCTGTTTTCAAGTTTAGAAAAATCTCTTTATAAAGGCAAGACCATAAATTTAATAACTGGGTGTATGTGAGGCAGTTGGAGATTTACAATCAAGTCACTGGTGTAACATTGCTGTGAGTGGTTGTAACCATGGGTGTAGCTGTAGCTGTCACAGGCGAGCCGGTTGTGGGTGTCGCTGCTTCTGTAGAGTAAGTGGCCTACATAGAAGTTAGACACCTTCCAAGTAGCTGGGGGAGAGGATCACAGTGGATGGAGTTTGAATCAATACGTGCTGTGAATGCCTGGTTCAGCCGTGGAAGCACTTGCCTTGACAAGTGGTGACATCATCAGTGGTGACCTACAGATTGCCGCACATTCAAAATTTGTGCCCCTTTTTCCCATTAAATATATTAGAGGTGTGTGTGTGTGCGTGCATGCGTGTGCTGGGAGGGTTATCTAAGGATTGGGGAGGGGTCCAACCGTTATCTTGCGCAGGGCCCCTCAGAAGCTAGAGCCGGCTCTGCCATCACATCACCCCTATAGCATAGTGACCAAAACTGAACCGTATAATCCAAATTTTGTGGTCTCACATACAGTACCATTACTGTTTCTGTTACCAATACTCCAAGATATGAATATATTGCTGTCTAGGTTCTTGGTCCCTACTTATCGTTACCTCAAAATCTTTTTCACAATTGATTTCCCTAAACAGTAAGTCTCCATTGAACTAAAGGGTTAGGTTCCACTAAAACGCTTTCGTTAGGTGGATCACGTTTATCGAAACTATTTTCACATATAAATTAATGTAATAAGAGGAGGATGTACTAAGCTCTGTGATAGATTAATATACTGTACTGTACTAAGATCTGTGACAAAATAATTGCAACATATCAAAATACTGAAGATAAAAATAACAAAACGTTTAAAACATAAAGGTACATTAACAGAGTTGTCAATTTTTGTTTGTGGGAATATGGAAATGTGAGAAATGACAGCCATAGTAGAATGAGAGAGAGGCAGAATGTCAGTGTAATGCAGTGGGTGGGTGGGAGGAATGTGAAATTATGATTTAGGTGGTGATAATAGAGGTTGTGGTGGTGATGGTGGTGATCGTGCAGCTGGTGGTGAGAAAGCAGAAAGGTGGGGTTGACTTACCTCTCATAATACTGTAGTAGAACATTCTTTCGTTAATCTTCAAATGTGTAGTAAAAACTTGCTTTCGTTATAGTGTGGATTCGTTCAAAGGATTAACGTTCAATGAGGACTTACTGTATCTACTTCTTTGAACTTTACATTTTCCACGTATTTGAATACTTTCAAAGTACCAGTAGTCTAATTGAATGCTTTTAAGTGTTTTATGGTACTGTATTTGAAATACAGTCAACCCGCCCTTTACGCGGTCCCACATTCCGCGTTTCCACTTTTACGCGGTACCCTGCCGAAACCAGAATGCTCACATTCCGCGGTGCGTGTACCCCTTTACGCGGAGAGCGGCTGGCGAGCCGCGCCATTTTTGGATCCAAACCTCCTGCCATCTCTCCCGCCCTCTCCTGCCATCTGCCATGTTGTGTAAGCGGCGCGAACAGGGTGCGCACAAGTCAGTGATAGTGATAATTATAGTGAGGATATGGACTTATATGGACTTTGAGGGGTTTGACAAAGAGGCCCTGCAAGCCTCTGTGGTGGATAGTGATACAATTGATACAAGTGATACAGGTGAGGGCCATTAATCTGCCCTCTGCCTCGGAACCAACCCCCCATCCCCGTGTGCCCAGCCATCTTTTCCACTAATGTAAGTGTTAAAAAACCTAATAATATTGATATTTCTCTTAATTATTAATTGTGTGTGCATACCATCATAAAATTAAGAAGTTATTTTTAATACAACGTAGGTACGTATTGTGTCTGAAAAAGTGGAGTTTGGGGGTCAGCCCGGTCTCTATTTTAATTAATCCCATATGTTATGTTGTTCACTTTACGCGTTTCTCACTTTCCGCAGTACCCTGTGGGTTGAATTAACCGCGTAAAGTGAGGGTTCACTGTACTTGTATTTCCCAGAAAAGTAGGGGAATTAGTATTCGGAGTAGAACTGTAGTGGTACTAATAAGAGTGACAAGCCTTATCTAAAAAACTGATCAAGAATGAGACTATTTTGGGTCAATATTTTTGTAATAAAGAGTATAAGACTGATTAGTAACTTAAGTTACAGTTTCTAGTAGTGTAAATATTTAAATTATAATGTACAAGGTATCACACCCACTCACTGTACTGTACATAATGAAAAATATTTTTTTTTACTTCCTCTATTAAAGAATTAAGAATGTTGATTGTTTATGATGCATACTTCACTAGGGCCTGTGAGGAGGGTCAGCGGGAGATGGTGCGACTACTTCTGGACCACGGGGCAGATGGCAGGATCCACCCTGTCACAAAATACTCGCCACTCTATATTGCTTGCTATTATGGTCGCAGGGATATAGCTGAAATGCTGCTGAAAGTGAGTAGTACAGTAAATAGAGTCTAACCAGGGATAAAGAATATGAAGTAAATAAAGTAATATGGGAGGAGGTACTGTACTATACTGTACTGTACTGTACTGTACTGTACTGTACAGTACTGTATAGTGTTGAATATAGTGTAGGATTTTAATTTTGTAACTTTAACTTTTTGTAGTAAAGTTAAAAAAAAATATTAAAATTATTGGGTTGAAATCTTATAGATTAATATTTTCTTGTACAGTATTAGTATTTTAGGGTAACTTAGCATACTGTATTTTCTTTTAAATTTTAATTCAGGTGACAAATTTCAGATGTTTGATAATTTAGTATATATGTACAGTATTATGAAAAACAGTCATCATTCCCTTTTTATACCTTCCTTACAACCTGAAATGTAAAGTTATGGGCAGACTGAGAATAATATTTTTTTGTGTGTGGATCTTATGAGTATGATGATACGTATTTTCATAAATTTCAGTGGTAAAGAAAGTTATTTGATCTCATTCAGTAGCCCATCGCCAATCGCGGAGGTTAGGTTTCTGGAAAACCCTGTGGTTCGCAAATCCGCGGTTGATAAGCCTGAAGGCTTATGGGCAAGTGGGGTTTAGATTCCACAGCCACCGGTAACACTCGTCAAAGCCTAACTATAGTATTTCCATGCTAACCTGGCCCATAAGCCTCACCCCTTATGTGTGTGTGTAATAATAATGATAAATAATGGTCTAGTATCAAATACAGTACAGGTAGTATGTGTATGTGTGTACTGTACTGTATGTATGATGTTGTGATGCCTTATTTTAAAACCTAATTTATTTATGTATTTACTGGCATGTATTTAAGCTGATTATATGAATTTCCAGAAATTCCCAGCCTTGGTGAGTGTGTCTACTGTAGAGCGATGGCTACCACTACATGCCTGCATCATCAATGGTCATGCAGCTGTCTTAGAACTGCTACTCAAGTTCCCTTATCCAGATGATTCTCTCCGGAAATATTGGTCAGTAATTTTTTTATTTAAAATTTTTTATTATGCCTTGATTTTAAAATCAGTTTATCTCAAAAGTTTTATAAGAAGTAAGATTGTTAACTAATTAAATATTATGACTAAACTTGGAAAAATCACAAAACAGATTTCTTTCAATATTGCAAGGAGAAATAAGTTGTGAGACTACTGTATACAATATATGATTAATGCTTTGCATGTAAGATTGATTACATTTATTTGTAAGTATAATTATGTTTTGCTTGTATGCAGGGACAAGACAGGGCAGTATGAGTATGATATGGCTTTTGATATGAATATGAAGGATGTAACTGGACAGAGTGCATTGTACCTGGCATGTTATGTTGGGAATCAAAAGCTGGTTGATCTTCTCCTCAAGCACAGAGTGCAAGGAATTAAAGTGAAGGTAAGTATATAGTAAGTTCTAAAGGTTTATGGTTAATTTGGTCTCAAATATTCATAATTTATTGGTTATTTATAAAATTTATATTAGGTTTATATATTTTAGTAATAGTTTGTAATACTGTTTAGTTAGATATTCATGGACTACATTATGGTACTGCATTTGTCGTTTTGCAGTGGGATATTTTTTATATCAGCTAGATAGTATTAATGTCAGTGATTGAAGGAGGGTCTGTATTGCTTATGACTCTAGGCTACCTATGCTTTTGTGGGATAAGGTTTGTAGGATTGAAAGAAGAAAAAGCATGCACATTTTAGCATACTTTATATTTTATCTATTTAAAAACAATTTCAGACTAAAGAAGAACTAGAGAAGGAAAGACATCAAAAAGAACAGGACACTAGTAGTAATGACTCCAAATCAAGTAGCAGAGAAAACACAAAAACGAGTATCAATTCAAATACAGATCTAGCAGAGAAGAGTGATGAGGTGGCCAGCCCAACTAAACACCGTATTTCTGGGGGCATTCAAGCCCTGATGTCAAAGTTGAATCTTGTTAGAACAGAGAGCAACCAAAAAGATAACATGATTTCACCACTTGACATCGACATGTACTGTAATAGCAATACAGGTGAGCTTACAAACAAATCTAATTGTTTAGCTTACAAACAAATCTAATTGTTTCTCTAGGGCAATGCAATCTAATTAATGTACTATGTGAAAAACTCATTTAGCATACCTGTAGTATGTTTCAGTGTTTATAAGTAATTGTTTGTTCATCATTTGATATGCTTTCATACTGCCTCACATTTTATACAAATTTTTTAACAAGATTTTGCCTATGTATATCAGATTATTTATTTGATACAGTACTCAGTTACAAGCAGCTCTCTAATACTATATACCTATTGCAGTACAGTATTGGAAAAAAGGTTTCTGGTGTACTTTACAAAAAGTTCTCTGACTCTTTTACTTTCATTAAAAAAAAAAAAAGTTTATAGTGTGGAATGGAGTACTGGGTATGTAAATTTAGCCACAGTAGAACCTTGATAAATTGGACTAATTGGGGCATACCCCAGTCCAAAAAATGCGAAAGTCCGAGAAAAGCGAATATAAGGGGCAGGGAGGGGGGGGGGGGATAACACCTCTTATCTGAACTGTTTAAAGAAAATCAGTTGTTATGTTATTACTGCACTTCAACAATTAAGGTCTTTAAGTGTATAACAAGGTTATTAAAAGAATATCACATCAACAATGAAAAAAAATATGGAACAGAACTCTCTGGGTTGAAAATCAGACATGTCTGGTTGTCTCCGAGATGATTGTTATTTACTGTCAAGTATTATTTGTAAGTAACCACAGAATTTGTCTTATGAATACAGAGAAAACTGTATACTGTACAGTACTATAAAGATAAAAATAAGAACAAATAAGTGTAGGGGTATATTGTGTGTGGAAGACGACTGTTTATCTGGGAGCAGTTGGCATAGGGGATGGGGGGTAGCTCGGGTGGGTACTCCCTCCCCCAAGATTCCTTTAGCACTTCTTTATGCAATTCCTCCACAATTCTCGTATAGTAATTTAGGTTCATTTGGTACCAGGTTGATAAAATATTATCCTCAAAGAATCAACTTTCCTGATAAAGACTCCCACACTGAACACCATGAGTCATTGTTTACAAAGAGCAAACAGCTGATCGGCTTACCACAATGTCTGTCTTCAACACTTAGTAATTTAGTACAGTACAGTTGTGTATTTATTATCACTTAATAAATACTATTGCAGTGTAATTATCACTACTTAATAAATACTATTATAGTGTATTTATCATCACTTAATAAGTTATATTGTAGTGTACAGTATTAGGCATCTGCATATATCCTGGTTTATTCATTAATCATTTGTCTAAGTACAAGTAGCCAAACTGAGTCATCAAATAACACTGTTGTAAGCCAGTCTACTGAAAGCTCACACGAACGCATCTTGAGTAAATAACCTTCTGATACAGCTTATCCTCGTATTTTTAAATCATATTACTGATTACATACAGTATTGTAGTGTTTCTCTATTACTGAAGATGGTACATTAATCATGATGAACCATAAACCATAAGAGGCCAATCATTTGAGAATATAATACTGAATTAATAAATAAATAAACCTGACAAATGTGGCACCACCTGATCAGCCCCAGCCTGCCTACAAACTCAAGTGTCTTAGTTTCCAGTAGGCCTATAGCAAATCTGATTAGACCACTGTACAGTATTCAGTAGGTGTGGCTCATTTCATCCTTAACCACCCCCCGCCCCTTCCTTTTTTCTTTTTTTAGTATTTATGGTGACCAGAGCATCTTGGAGTCCGAAAAAAGCGAGTTCCGATACATTGAAGTCCGATTTATCAAGGTTTTACTGTAGTGGTGGAAGTCTTTAGGAAAGATTAATTGTTTGAAAATATTTGTCATCACTAGATTGCATGTGTTCCAGAGAAAAATGACTTATTGCAAAACATTTTATGATGAGGAATTTTTCCCCGTAAGAATTAGTGTAATACAGTGGTCCCTCTGTTAACGAACACAATTTGTTCCAGAAGGTCGTTCGTTAACCTAAACCATTGTTTCAATGGGATTTTGGGTAATTGGTTCCACCTCACCGAAAATTACATACAAAGTAAAAATAAATGCAGTAAAGTACATTTACTTTGAGGTGTGTATGTAGAAGGCTCCTGGTTGATGATGATGATGATGGGAATTAGAAGTGGGGGTGGAGGAGAAGGGAGAAGAGAAGGAAGTGGGGGTGGAAGAGAAGTCACCCCATGCTTCATGCCATCATTTCACCCATAAAATTTTAAGTTCACTAGGTGTAATTCAAGATTATTTTCTTTAAATCAACACTGTACTGCACTATATATTTTCAATATGTAAAATAAGTTTCAGAATGACCAATAATTGTACTGTAAAAACGTAAAAATAGTTTATGTTCAAGAGAGCCACAAGCAAGATGTTACCTCCACTGACCAGAGATACAAACTGACACCTTTGTGGGTGAGTCAAGTGGCTGATTGGCGCACCAAAAAGTAGTTTCCTGTACTGCAATTATGTTAAATAAGTGTTAAAGTGACTAAAAATAATTATATAAAACTTGGAAAATTATTGAATAGTACAACCTTCTTGATATTCACTCAAATGGGAACGAATTTAAGCCCTAGAACCGATTACTGTATTGGTGGACAAATATTCCAGCTGGTGAGCAAGCGAAAACATGTTGACATGATTTCGTAAAAATTTAGTTAACCGAATTTTTTTTCGTTAACCGAATTGAAGATTCTTCTGGAAGGTAATTCGTTAACCGAAATTTTGTTAACCGAGGGATCGCTGTAATAATAATAATGAAATAATAAAAATTAGGGGTATATGCATTCCAACATGTAAAATAATACCCCTTGAAAGCTCAGCAAACAGCTTACAATGGGGTTATTATAACATACTTCACTGGATAGTACAGGCAGTCCCCGACTTACGACAGGGTTAGGGACCCAAATCCAGGTCATAAGTTGAAAATGCGAAAATAATACATAGAAAATCTAAAATGGGTGTCTCTTTTTTCTTCTCAGCACCACAAAACTCTCACTTTTAAGCTTGCCAGCCATTTTAAAGGGAATTACAAAAAAAAAAATTTTCAATACACAGCGCAATCACTAACATCGGGACTCGAAAATACGTAATTTGAAAATTTTTTGGTATGACTGGGGCGGTCATATGTCCGGGTGGTCGTAAGTCGAGTAGGTTGTAAGTCGAGGAGTACTTGCTATATGATTTGGAAATACATTCCTAATAACATTATTTTTTATCTTTGAGTGATACATGATTGCTCGATTTGGGAATATGCAGGCACATAATACACTACAATATTATTTACTAAATGTTTAAGATTGTTGTTGTGGTAAGCACCAACCATCTTGAGCAGTGACAGCAGAGGTACATGAGAGAAGGAGAGCATTGGCAACAGTGCTCAAAGGGAGGGCAAGGACAGTCAACTGTTCCTGCTTTGTGAACAAGTACCGGGAATTTAATACAACGCAATAACTCATCTGGGATTGGGTGTGGATTTTTTCAGGAACATTGATTATTTTACGATAATATACAGTGGTCCCTCGGTTAACGAACACAATTCGTTCCAGAAGGTCGTTCGTTAACCAAAAAATTTGTTAACCGAATCCATTGTTTCAATGGGATATTGGGTAATTGGTTCCAGCTCACCGAAAAGTACATATAAAGAAAAAAAATGCAGTAACGTGTATGTAGAAGGCTCTTGGTTGATGATGAGAATTAGAAGTGGGGGTGGAGGAGAAGGGAGAAAAGTAGGAAGTGGTATGGAGGAAACATCACCTTTGGACCCATGCTTCATGCCTCATTTCACCAATAAAATTTTAAGTTCACTAGATGTAATTCAAGATTATTTTCATTAAATCAACACTGCACTATATATTATCAATATGTTAACTAAAGTTCAGAATGACCAATAATTTCAATGAAAAATGCAAAAATATTCAAGACACCAACAAAATCGGTGCTTTCTCCACAGAAAACAAAGCCAGACTGATGCCTGGTGAACGACCCACGCATCTGATGGGCGCACAACAAACTAGTTCCCTGTACTGCACATATTATCAATATGTTAAATAAATGTTAAAATTACTAATAATTTTAATATAAAACATTCAAAAATATTAAAATGCTGAAATTTATTGATATTTAATCCATTGGAAACGAATTTAAACTTAGAACAGATTACTGAATTGGCAGAATGGGCCATCAGCTGAATCTCACAACAACAAACTAGTATGTTAGTTCCCTCAATCACTATGTCTTTCAAGGATAACGATTTATATTTTAAAATAAGTAGGATTTTTTATACTGTATTATTAGTCATGGTGCCTTCCTCATGCCAGAGTTTTGGCAACTTTGGTCCTCCCCAACAAATAGTTTTGGACAATATCTGATCATCTCACTTTTGTCCTAATTTTGAAGAACCAAGTACACTATTAACATTCCAGAATTATGTATCCACAGAGACAGCACTCCATATTGCAGTCAAGAATAAACATCACAGCATTGTGTCAATGTTGTTAGCAGCAGGAGCAAACCCTAACTTGAGGGTCTATCTTCCTGATGATGAGATGGCCAGACTAGCTGAGGATGAGTATATTTTCACAGGTGAATTTACATTGTCTTTATTTGAAAAAAGTTGACTACACTAATTTGTGATATATTAAATTGCAGTACTTGTCGCACTTGAAATGTCAGTTAGTTGTACAGTATAATATTGACTTGATACACACTCTGGTAAACCACTTACTTCTTTGGTTTATGAGTACTTTATCACAGTTAAGTAAGTTTAAGTCAATTTGTTTATGGAGTAGCAAACAATTTTAAATATTAAGTGAAAAACAATATATATATACAGTTGTACCCCGCTTTACGCGGTTTCACATTACGCGATTTCTCATATACGCGGTGCCTCCCCAGAACCGAACTTTCACTTTACGCGGTTCATCTACCTATATACGCGAGAAGTATATATATTTTTTTTATTTAGCTCATAAAATTCATACAAATTACCCGGCCAGAATATAATTTACATTGCTGGAATTCTTACAATTTGATGATCATTTTGAATATAAACATCATAGATTTTGCATTAGACATACAAATTTTAGATGTAATGTTTACTCTGAGTAAATATGTTATCTTTTGTGCAAAATATATGACATTTATATTGAAAATATTCCTGGTCTTACAAGGAATCCAGCAATGTCAATTATATTATCCTAACTTTAGTCTGAGGTATTATTTATTACTAAAAAGGTAAATATTCTGGTTTTCCCACACATTTATCTGGTAGGGAGGGTTGGTGGGGGGTGGGGGGGAGGGAGGGACCGACCAACCATCTGGCACGGTGTGAAGAATATTTTTTTTTTTAACTGAAGATATTTGTTTTAGCTCATAAAATTCATACAAATTACCCAGCCAGAATATAATTTACATTGCTGGAATTCTTACAATTTGATGATCGTTTTGAATATAAACATCATAGATTTTGCATTAGACATACAAATTTTAGATGTAATGTTTACTCTGAGTAAATATGTTATCTTTTGTGCAAAATATATGACATTTATATTCAAAATAATCCTAGTCTTACAAGGAATCCAACAATGTCAATTATATTATCCTAACTTTAGTCTGAGGTATTATTTGTTACTAAAAGTTAAAATTAGTTTTTTCACCCAACATTTCTCTGGTAGGGAGGGAAGGTGGGGGGTGGGGGGGAGGGTTGGGACCGACCGACCATCTGGCACGGTTGGAAGAGGGGGGGAGGCAAGTTGGGGTACTTTGATGGACAGATAGTGTCGTGAAGAATATTTTTTTTTTATTAACTGAAGATATTTGTTTTAGCTCTTAAAATTCATACAAATTACTGGACCAGAATATAATTTACATTGCTGGAATTCTTATAATATGATGATCATTTTGAATATAAACATCATGGATTTTGCATTAAACATACAAATTTTAGATCTAATGTAATAATTTGGTTTACACAAAGCAAGTATTTTATCTTTTGTGCAAAATATATGAAGTTTACATTCAAAATATTCCCTGACCTGCAAGGAATCCAGAAATGTCAATTATATTATCCTAACTTTAGTCTGAGGTATTATTTATTACTAAACGTTAAAATCTAGTGTTTCACCCAATCATTTCTCAGAGAGGTAGGGGCCAGTGAGCTAGGAAGGGGAGGGGGATTTGAGTCTATTATTTGAATGGATAACCTGGTACTTTTTAATACATCAGAGTATACTTTTACATAGATAGGTCAGAAAAAGGAGTTTGGTCGGCCAGTTTTATTGAATTAATCCCATATGTTCTGTTGTTCCATTTACGCTGATTTCAGTTCAATCAAATCATACCACTGTATATACATATATATACACAGTGAACCTCACTTTACGCGGTTAATTCAACCCGTACGCATAAAGTGAAAGCGGCGTGGTAATTAACATAACATATGGGATTATTCAAACAGAGACAGACCCCAAACTCTCCCTTTCTCTGCGATTTTACTAAAAATAACATCTTAATATGATGGTATTCACCACATAATATAGAAAGGAACAGTCAATAAACTGAAGGTTAGGTTAGAAAAAAAACAAGGTTGGGTTTTTACTTACGTTAGTAGAAAGAGAGATAGGTCGGCGTCTGGGAATGGAGGCTGGTTCCGGCGCGGGGCAGCCTGGCTGGGTGAGTCACCATCACTGTCATCCACACTTGTCAGGGCCTCCCTGACAAATCCCTCGAAGTCATCATCACTGTCTCTCTCTGTCACCCTGCTCACTGACAGGCTAGCTGTGGTAGGTTGCAGGCGAAGAACTCTGCTATGCTTTGCTGGCGGCTGGTGTTTATGTTGTCGTGATAAGCCTTGATGTAGGGTTCCATGGTCTGCAACAGCTGGGTGATGAAGATTTCGCCTGTTTGCGTCAGGGTGGAAATGGGAAAGGAGGAGCTTGGCTTTCTCGTCCTTTCGATGGCACCCTAACATTATATGGGATAAGCGCCATTCTTCTTGGGATGATGCTACCTGCCTCTTCACTGGCGTCATCATCATCTACCATCTGGTGGTAAAGTCACATCAGGATCATATCCTCCAGGATACCGTGGTTGGTGGTCTCGGAGAAGCCTGCAGCTGTAACACTCTGCATAGCTTCTCGGCGGAATACTTAACACTGCAACAGTCTGAACCTCACGATGCTGAATTGACTCTGCCTAACGGCCGGAATGCCTTGCAACCTGTCTCCATGCGTGGCGAACAGTTGCTTTACAGGCAGCTGATCCCGTACTTGCCGCAAGTCCACAGCTTTCTTGGCGTTAGATATTCTCCAGGGGTGTTTTAAAAAGTGCTTCTTGCTCTGTCAACTGTTGATCCTCGTCGTCTTCCTCTTGCTATCGATTGTTGGTGTCACTCAGGTTACACAACTCTTCCCTGGTGTTAGTGTAGTCGTTCAGGAGCTTGAATTTTTAGTAGAGAATGCAGCTTTTTTACATTACAGATTAACT
>NW_024714177.1:10429969-10522469 GCF_018991925.1 Homarus americanus
TACCCAATTTTTATGAGTAACGATCATTGTTGAATGGTCGAGGTTTAATGCTTTTGTATATTTTAAATATTATTAGTCATTATTGGTGTAACAATGAAAGGTAAAGATGTGTTAGTTGTCACCAGTTTACAAAGAGATTACAATAAAAGTACTCAATGTATTTTGGGTTTTCACATTTCTAGTATAGTTTTCCAAATTTTAATACTTATCAGGATAATAGACCAAAAGTTATTGTAATGTTTTTTGCATGTGCATAGAAAATAACTTTTACCAGAATATAAAACAATAACAATTCCAACAGGCTCAACTGCACTGGTAGAAGCATGTCGTAACCGAGATCTTGGCATGCTGGACCTGCTACTTAAAAGCCATGCCAGAGATGATGAGTGCAAAGCACTCTTTATTGCTGCTCATGCCAAGGATGAAATCATCGTGTCCAAACTCCTGGCACTCAAGGTTTGCAAACTAATGTCTTTATCCAAAAGGGCTGCTCCATAAATGATCTATTACACTGTTTCTTTCAGTGTTATTTGTTGTATTAACTTACACTGAGGAAGGGAGTGAAATATGAAGTACAGTAGTAATTCCACAATATACATGCTGAAGAGCCATCAACAGTGTTTATTTCATGTACAGTATAGTTTTTAGGGAACAAATTACTGTACATCACAGCGATATCTTTTTATGGCAGTGGGTGTAGTATGAATTAGAAGGATTCATCCAGGCAGTGTTCACCTGTAGCTCTGAGTCATTACCTGCTGTAAACAGTATGGATAAAGGAAAAATGTTTTGTTGAGGATGAACATGGAAAGTAAAGGTTAGCCAAAGGCAAAAAAGAGTTAGTGTTCGATGGGAACAGTTTGGCTGTGAAGATTTTGATTGATAGTGGGCAGAAAGGAAAGGATGAAGAAGAGCAAAGGATATTCAGATTAATTATTTAGGAAGAAAATAATTGGAAAGAGGAAGATGTGTCGGTACAATTTAGAGGTACTAGTAGAAAGATGTATAGGCATTCCCTTAATTATGAAGATCCAATTTTTATATGACCTACTTGACTTATGACCATCCGGACAAACGACTGCCCCAGTCGTACCAAATTTTTTTCAAGTTACATACGTATTTTCGAGTCCCAACATCAGTGATTGCGCTGTGTACTGACAAAATTTTCGTTTGTAATTCCCTTTAAAATGGCTGGCAAGCTTAAAAGTGAGAGTTTTGTAGTGCTGAGAAGAAAAAGAGACACCCATTTTAGATTTTCTATGTATTATCTTCGCATTTTCGACTTATGACAATTTGACTTACGACCTGGATTTGGGTCCCTAACCCGTCGTAAGTCGAGGAGTGGCTGTATGTGTGTGTCTACATACACACACACATATACAATACTACAGGTAAAAGAAATAATTGTCCTCAAGGCAAACATATAAAGGGAATATACATTTCTTTGTACACAAGTAAAAATTTAATCCCCCCGTCTGCAAATGTTGTACGCGGATTTAGCGATTCGCAGCCACATTGAGAACCTAACCCCCGCGATTTTTATTTTTTGGTTGGGGGGGGGGTCCCTGTATTACTTTGATACAACATGATAAAATGGACAAACAATGAAAATGAAACAAACAAAAGCAGGTAATTACATTCCGGAAGCTTCCCTGTGGCTGAGCATGTGGTGTGACAGGCAAATAGTCACTCTGGAACCTGATAACCAGCTCTGGGCATTTAAAATGTGGCGGGAAAAGGCAAGCGCTCTGGAACGTCACCCGGGGCGTGCCAGTCGGGCGTTCTGGTATGTCACCCGGGGCGTAAGGGTTAAGGAAATAAAAAAAAAATAATAAAAAATACAGTTCAGAAAAAATCTTTTATGAAAGAAGAAAGAGAAAAGATATTGTACAAGATAATGATTGAAACCCACAAAAAATACAAAGGTTAGATAGTGTTCTTTTGATACCTTCTTTATTTTTATTTTTGCTTTCTTTTAGTTTGACTTATTAGTGGGAGCATGTGTGTTTCACAAATTCCATCAAGGATATGCCACCTTATATACTGTAGTGGGAGGTGCTTACAAAATAATCAGTTTGATTTTCTGATATTTTAATTTTACATTTTTTATCCAGGAATGCTTAAAGCTGTTCTGCAGTCAGTGTCAGGAATAAAATCTGCTTGCTCTAGTTTTCCTTGCCTCTAGGAACAACATTTTGTTTGTGTATAAATGTATACTGTATATTCTAAATACTGTATACTGTTTCATCTACAGGCACATCCAGATCCAGAATTCAAAGTGAATAAAAGAGCCCTTGAGATCAAACCGAGCCAACAGTTCAGTTCTCTGGGTGTGGGAAATGCTGGAGGAGTCTACTCTTCCCTAGCGCCGACCACACCGGTGATGATCAACTGGCATGGACAGCGCTGCCTCTCATATCTGAAAGTGAATACAAATTTATTTGTTTTTTCTCATTGAATTTTGTGTCTTTCCTCATTTTGACTTCAATAATGGAATTATACCATATGTGATAAATGAACAAAAGTTTCAAAATGCTTTACTTTTCCATAAATACACCAAGGTGTATCATCCACATAATTGAATGTAACATAAGTGGAAGTTATACTTGGTACTTCTGGATATTTCATAAATATTTATATTATCTGAAAATATCATGTTTTGTTTTACCTTGCAAGTAAAAAAAATGTATCCCTTACATTGTAGGACCAGTGGTTAGTGGATGCTTCAGTGAACCTCAATCCTAAGTTGAAACTCAGTCCACGTAATCAGGTCATTGCTCTCTATGCCATCACACGCTTGGACATTTCTAATAATGCCCTAACTGAACTTCCTGACATGATCTTCCAACTTCCTAGTTTGAAGGTATTACAAAAATTACTGGCAGTTAAAAACTATTTTACAGTTTTATAAACTGATGGATTATTTATCTATTTTTTTTATGTATAATACTCATTAAAAATTTAAGACTTCATCAATGGGTTAAGTGACAGGGGTGACTTTAGACTATGTACACCAGGTATAAATGACTTTTATGAATGATATGCTTTGTGGAGAAAAATTTTTTAGTAATGAGTAAGCTTAGTGATTGAAGTAAGTTGTTATAAACTATATCTTATTTACACAATTACAAACTGTCCTCAATTGTAAGCCAACAGGTGAGTTTTGAACATATTTCATGCAAAAAATATTTTACCTCACTTCTAAGACGCACCCTAGAGTTGAACCAATCACTTTAATCCTACGGTTGAGGCTATGGGAAAAAGGTTCTACCGCTGTATGTGCAAAAAATACAATAAAATAAAATGCAGACATAAAAAAGTTGCCTACTAAGAATGCATAAATTTATGCTTTATGTATTTCATGAAATTTAAAAATGTTGAAGTTTTCTACTATATTTGATGAATATTCTCTAAGTTACTTTAATATTTAAAATTATTATATTGGGAAGAAATACAGTACATTATATTCTTTTGTTTCTCGATGAGATCTATTAATTGGTAAGAAAAAAACTTGTAAAATGGTGACTGGTGGATAACGAAAAATTACCTTTTAATCTTTATAGTACTGTACAGTATACAGTTTTCTCTTTATTCATAAGACAAATTCTGTGGTTACGTGCTTATAACACTTTACAGTAAATAACAATCATCTCGGTGACAACAGTTGTTGACAACCAGACTTATGTCTGATTTTCAACCCAGAGAGTTCTGTTTCATATTTTTTTTATTGTTGATGTAATATTCTTTAATAACCTTGTTATACACTTAAAGACCTTAGTTGTTGAAGTAATTTTTTTTTTACAATTCAAATAAGCAGTGTTATCTTCACCCCGCCCTGCCCCGCCTCATATAGGGTATTCGCTTTTTTCGGACTGGGATCTGCCCCAATTAGTCCGGTTTGATCTAGTTGTTCCATCCATCTGGTTAATCATGACTGAACCACAAAAGTGTGGAAACTGGCCATTAAGCACTGATGATAATGATGATGATGACATAGCAGCCAGAAAAAAATAAGGTACATCTTTATTGTATTTTGGCATCTGTGTATAATAAGCTTGAAACCTTTATTGTCTTTATTGCATTATTATGACCTTATCATATATTCTCAGACATTAAATGCAGCTCAGAACAAAATAGAGAAATTGCCTCCAACCATTGGACAGTTTATTGATGGTACTGTGACTCTGCCAAGAAAAGGATCAAAAAAAGAACTCTTCATGGGCCCAGTATCAGTTTTAGAGGAAGTTCATCTCCAGGTAAGGCAAATCTCTGTCTTTTATATATATATATATATATATATATATATATATATATATATATATATATATATATATATATATATATATATATATATATATATATATATATATATATATATATATATATATATATATTACAGTATTTTTAAGTAGTTTGGGAATAAAAATTGTCTCTAAAATTTTCATTAAGATTGATTTAGAATAAACTGAGAAGTATGATATGATTTTAATAGCAGTGTTTATGCTTGCAGGACAACAGACTAGATTCTCTGCCAGATGGTATCTTCACACTTCCTGCCCTCCAGCTTCTTGATGTGTCAAATAACAAATTGTCATCACTGCCATACAAGATATGGACTGCTCCAAAATTACGAGAACTCAATGCTTCACTTAACCTACTTCATGACCTTCCTACACGGCCGGATGGACTTGGACATGATTCAGGTTAATTTTCACAAATGAGACTTTTGTTGAAATGGGTGTAGTAACTAACTTAAAAAATTTAGGAACGTGAAGATGGTCGAGTACCGGTCACACTGCCTCATTCCATACTGAAGGCCTAGTAAACAGGTGTGCACTCCCATATAAAAATGAGGTTCCAAATTTACTTTACCAGTCACTTAAAACAAGCTACCATCACTCGTCAACAGAATGTCTTTACCCTGAAACTCGATGCCATTTTCTCAGCTTGTTCCAACACACCACTGTGTGCTGGATGTCCATCCCCCTCATTTCTAGTGTGTCATGTTTATTATCATTCCATCTTTATGGTTTCACTTGTCTGATATTATCCACCTTTAAGTTATACACTCTTTTAACCAGTCTTTCTTTTCCCCTTCTCTTTGTATGTTCATACCTTGTGAGTATGCCTTGATCTGTTCTTCTCCTGACACTTCTTTCACTGCCACACCCCCTTTTTTTAAGTACTGTATTTCATATTCTATTTATCATATTTACTCCGCATATTGTTCTCTCGCACATAATTTCTATGAATTCTGATTTGTTCCTTCATTCTTCTTTGTTAATATTTTCATAATTTATAAATCTAGGTAGATAACATACAAATTACCACAGGGAATGACTAACCATGAATATTTCAGGGATGGGTTCAGATGCAATGAGTGAGATCAGTGATGAAGACAGCTTATCATCAACTAGCGATCTGCAGCTTAGTCTCTTAGATGATTCTACTGATGAGTCCCCTGCTCGCCGTAAGACCCCAGATCCAAGGTATGGAAAGAAAAGGAATAAGTCTACTGTACATTTTAGTATTGATATTGTATTTATATAATAATTTATGTATGGATGTATATTACTATGGAAACAGGTAATTTGCTTAGGGCTTGATGGACCTCCTCACTTTCCTTGTTGGGAGATGGGCGATCACAATCCTCCACTCTAAACTTTCTTGGGCTGTTTTTCCCTATCTTCCAAGGTTTTGTATCTTTCTGGGGACCCAGATTTTAATTTAATTCATCCATCCCAGTCTCTGGCTTCCCCTAGCCCTCCTCCCCTCAAATGGGATTCAGGTAAGCTCAAAACAGGGACAACGATAGAATATGAAATTGAAACTGAAAAAAGAATTTCAGTATTGCTAGAAGGTGAATTTGATGAACAAGGACCAAGATAACAATTTAATAATTACCCGGTACAAAGAAGTAATGTTAGAGACTGGGGAAAACTTATAGGACAGGAGGAATGAAACTAAAAGTAGACGGATGACAAATGGAATTTGAAAGAAAGTAGATAGACGAAGAAATATGAAAAACGAAGTGAAGGTTATGTAAAAATTAACAAAGAAATTCAAAGAGAATGCAGACAGGCCAAGAAAGATGATCTAGAAAGGAAATACAAGGAGATTGAAGATGATGACAGAAGATACAAGTATAGAGAAATGTACAAAATGATTAAATAATTGAACCAGAAAAAAGGAAATAAATGGGGTGGGACAATTAAAAGCAAAGACAATAACATCCTCTTTGAGACAGAAGAAGTAAAAGAGAGATGGGCAGAGTACAATGATAAGGATAGAATAGAGGGAAGAAACGAAAGGAAAATAAAGATTGAAACGACAGTTCAGAAATCAGACGTTTAGGCAGCTGTGAGCAAAATGAAAAATGCTAGGCTTTTGGGGTAGATCAGCTTCCAACAAAATTTATAAAACAAATGAGCAAGAATGCGATAAAATTTGGCTAAAATATGTAATTCTATACTGCCTATACTTCCCAATTATTTAAAAAAGTCAGTATTTGTATTATTACCTGAAAAGGCAAGAGCCTTAGAGTGCACCCAGTATAGAACAATAAGATTAATAGATCATTCCGACAAAGTTTTATTAAACATAATATTAAGTCAAATAAAGTTTAGAATAGAAAGTGAATTATCTGAAGAGCAAAATGGATTTAGAAAGGGAAAAGGAACTACAGAAGCTATATTTGGTTTGAGGATTTTGAGTTAACGGGCATTAGATCTTTTAAAAAATTTGTATATCTGCTTTAATAAAGGAGGTATAAGAATTTTAAACAATATTTACTGGCAACAGGAGGCTGCAGTGTTGGTAAAAATGAACTTACTAATTGGTTCACAGTTAGACAGGGAGTAAGACAAGGCTGTGTTCTATCTCCAACATTGTATAATCTATACAGTAAAACCTCAAGAAATCAGAATTGGCTTTTTATAAGCGAAAAACTTAAAATGTATTGTATACAGTATTCCTCGCTGCTACACACTTAATAATCTCCCCGCCTGACTGTCAACACCTCACCTCCCCCCCTCTTTCCAGCCAGAAGGCAATAAGGAGTTTGTGATGGCAGCAGGACACAGACTGAGTGGATGTAAACAAATCCGAAGCTCCAAGAGATGTGTGGTGTGTTTGGTGCAGAATTTAACGAAATCGCACTTGATTTAGTGAAATAGTTTGATAAATTGAGCCTAAATAAAGGAAATTCGATTTCGTGAAAATTTCAATTTAACGGAAAGGGGTGGCTCGAATTAGTTCGTTTTATCGAGAAAATACTGTATTCGTTTTTATCAGACTTTCTTATTTTTCGGACTGGAGTCTGTCCCAATTTGTCCGATTTTTTGAGGTTCTACTGTTTTCCGAATTCTTAATAAGAGAAGTTAGAAGTGACAAAAAATGGACTAAAAGTTGATGGTAAAGTAATATCATATACAGTACAGTCGGGATGTACAGTATAGCGGCTTTATATAAAAAAAAAAAATTATATCGCAGCTACCAAAATTATCAACATTTTCCTATATATAGCTACCCTGAGAGATTGGAGCTCCTGAACTTGCCTAGCTTATACTACAGATGGGCAAGGGGAGATCTAATTGAGGTGTACAAGCATCTCAAAGGGCACTACTCAGTCGAATGCCCCTACCTGGAGCTGGCGGATGCTCTCCCCACAAGGGGACACAGCTCAAGGTTAAAGAAGCCGCAAGTCCAGATAACTGTGAGGGGTAACTTTTTCAGAGTAAGAGTTGTGAACTCATGGAACAACCTGCCAGAGAGTGTTGTGACGGCACCGAGTGTGAGCTCTCTCAAGACCAGACTGGATAAACACTGAAGCAGGTTCAGATAATTCAAGAGCCAGTGCATGCCCAGTACTTGCCAACAGTGTGTAGCAGAGATGTAACTGATCGCCCAAGCGGCTAACGGGCCGATCAGTGGTGAAGAGGATAAAAATAGATTAAGTGAAAGTTGCATAAGAAAACCCCCAGCAAATATGCATAGAATCATTCAGACCTGAAGCACAAGCTGGGAATACCACACTTATTTGTGGCAGCACATTATATGCATAATTTGTGTTTTTTCCAATGTATTTCTATCCTTACTTAACATTTTTAGATTTGGGCAGGCCCTCTCCCGCAAAATGCGCAGGGTCTGGCCTGTTGCTTACCTCACTGCACTTGACTGCACCATACAAGAGATAATTGTATGTAATGAATCATAGCAAACTTGCTATTTGAGATAGAAAGGTGGGATTTTATGCTTTAGCATTGTTAGAAAATTATCTCCAAATCCTTATATATAAGTAATCATGATAAAATAATTATTTTTATACATAAGCACGACTGGAAAACAAAGTTTTGTTTTCTCTTAATGAAAATGTTTATGCATCACTTTATACCTTCGTTATTTCATGTGATTGCAATATGAACCGTATTCCGTTATAAAGTGTACATATTTATGAAAATATAGTTAAAGAAGAAAAGTTGTGAAAAAAATAATAATTTGCGAGGGAGAAGCATCAGGGGGCACCACACGTTCACCAATTGGTGCAATCTACTTGTACTTTTAACTTTTTCTCACCTGTCCACCCTCGCCAGCAAGATGAGGCAGGGTTCAAAACTCTCACAACATTGTTATGAATGCTGTAAATGAAATCACTGTGATGCATGAGAATTTAGCACAAGCCACAAGGAAATGCATGGGAAATGTGGGTCAAAGTTGTATCCTGGGTCCAAAAACACAAAAGGGAGACTGGTGTTGGTACCTTGGAGTGCACTGACATTGCACTGACATTGCCAAATGTGCATCTTGTGTGTTCAGCATTCATACACAAACATAAAATTATTTTATTTTATTTTTTACATCATATGCGAATTTGCATATGAAAACCCCAAGAGTGTTAATAAATACTATATTGTAACTGCACAAGTAACTAATTAACCTATCCCATCCCTCTATAGCCCCTGAACACCCTCCTCAACCTCCATAAACCATCACTTTTCACGCACCTGCCCAGTCATCCCTTGAACCCACCTCTCCTCCTCACTCGTGAATGCTTCAGATTCACGAGTGAGTACTCACAGGGTTCACACCTCACCATGCAGAAAAGGTCTTAACTTTATGTAAATATACTGTATTTATATATGATAGTGACCTTGGACTCATTAATCACTCATATTATTTTCCTTCATGTATGCTGGTTTTATTGTGGCAGTCAACCTTTCACCTTCT
The DNA here is from genome assembly GCF_018991925.1 of Homarus americanus. NCBI lineage: Eukaryota > Metazoa > Arthropoda > Malacostraca > Decapoda > Nephropidae > Homarus > Homarus americanus. The sequence goes on from NW_024714177.1 coordinate 10,439,195, forward strand.
CTTCTTTTGGGATCGAACTCATTTCTGTGGCAAAAATTTTGAAGTTGTGATAATGATCTTATTGAACGGTTTAGAGGTAATTGAAGTGTATACTAATACCTTATATGCTAAGTACAGTAATATATCCATCAGCCGGAATCCCTCAAACCCTGAACTCTCCAATAGCTGGAATTAAAATTTTCTAAGAGGGACATTTTCTTGAAAATTCCAAGAAAATTTTCCCAGTACCCAAAAAATTCCGGGGATGGGGGGAGTTTTTTCAGGTTTGAGAGAGTCGTCTTGTTACCCGGAAATCTTTCATTCCCAGAAATGCTCTGCACCAATTGTTCCGGCTGACTGAGATAACACTACTCACTTGTGGCTCACACATGCATTGACAGCCATTTTTCTTTGTCTTTCTTTCAATTTTCCATTGGAGTATGTGAATACCTGAGTCTGAGGCAGATGCAACCGAATATAAGACTGTCATACTTCTAATTATTTTTTTCCTTTTCCACCATCAGAGGAGTGCTGTCTTTAGGGAAGCATGGAAATGTCATCACTTGCTGTCGTCGTCGAGAATTGAAGCATCACAGCTTGTGGTCCAATTCAATAGAAATCCAGGAATCCTTGGTAGGAGTGAGAGAGACTGAAGAAGAGACTTTGTCCAATTTACAATCTCTCAACTTATCCCACAATGCCTTCACATCCGTTCCCAGTGGTCTGGCTTGCCTGGCACTCTCCCTTAACCGTCTCAATTTTAGCTATAATAGGTAAGACACCAGAAGTAACTTGTACAAATTTACATGGACATCTTTTCTCTATCCCTCTGCTCTCAAAATTCTCAGTCATACTTCCCATTCTGTGTTTCCATTTCTCTATTCTATTTAGTATTGTTTAAACTCGGTAATTAGATATAAATACAGTAAACCAAAATACATATCTAAATACATTTTTTCACCTTTGCAAAGTTTTCCTACATTGTTCAGGGTGGCAGGAATCAATATCAATACGGACTCTCTCATTATTTGAAGTCATCATTTTCCAAAGCTGTAACAAATGTGTTCTACTATGATGTTTCCTTTCTAAACTATGCCCCTGGCCCCAGATCTTGACAGGCCCCAAAAAATTTGTGAATTAAATCTTTTATGTACTTTCTCTTTATACAAATGAAAATAGCTGTCTAGACATGGTGTAAAAGTTTGAGAGTGTGTGATGCTGCTGTGACAGTGTGCTGTATGTCTGTGAGGGTGTGTGAGGCTGCTGTGATGGTTATATGTCTGTGAGATCTGTTTGCAGCAAAGTGTGTATTTTAATGGTAGGATTTTTTTTCTTCACTGAGAATATGGGTTTTTTGATGAAGTCTTCATTCACACACCTAATTCACAGAGTATCATATGTATAACACTGCACTTTACAGACTAAATGAAATGGGTTCAGCCAGCAACTACCCAGTTGGTTTGAAACAATTAGATCTATCTCACAACCGTATCCGAGCCTGGCCCACTGTGGCCCGTAGTGAGTCTCTGGAAAGTCTGGAGTCTACTGTATCATCTTGCTATGCACTCGCAGAACTCTCCAAGAGTAGCAGATTTTCATGCCAAGGTATGATATTGCATTTTGGTTTCTAGTATATAATACATTCTTGTTCCATTTGTAAAGCTTAGGCTGTATTATAGTATTCAATGTATAGCACTGCATATCAAAAGTTACTTTAATGCAAGCATTTTGTGCATTTGATCATATTGCTATTTTTACTTGCCCCCAAAAATGAAAATTAGCTTTAAATATGCAATACTAAAATGTAATGGGTGGGATTGAGAACTTGTCAGTATATAAAAAGATTGTAATGTGCATGCACTACAAATGGTGTTACTGTTTCTTCTCCCTTCCCTATGTTGTACGAGTAGTTAGGACTAGTAAATACCTACCCTTTTCCTTCCTCCCATATTACACTTACACAGGTCGCAAGTTTAGTCAGAATTTGAGTGTGAATCGTGTACGAGGAGGCACAAATTCTCCCCTCGGTTCTTCCCCAACACCTGGTCACTGCATCCATCGTCGTCATATTCGCCTTGAGTCTCTAAGGACTTTAATCTTGGCGGATAATCAACTGACTCGACTGTGCCTCTATCTAGATGACAACGAATTTTCACTAGCAAATGAAGTTGATGAAAATGAAGTGAGTAAATATTTTTTGGTAATTAATTATGGTATAGGTATACCACCGATTTTCCGGCACCCTTGGTTCCAAAGCCTTGCTGGATTATCTGTTTTGCCGAACCAACCGAGGTCAGGTAATAATAATTCAACAATACAACTCTGACCCACTAATTATACACCTCCTGTGTCTCTAGAGCACCATGAACTGCTAGAAACATAAATTAAACAAATATTAAATGTAAATTAAATGTGAAAAAGCTATAGTTTTGAGCACCATATTACTGTACTACACACATTTTACTCAAATGTACTAAGCTAATTACTAAAAAAAATTATGTCTTGTGCAAACAATGTGATGTTTATACTCAAATTAATCACTATCTTGCAAGGATTCCAGCAATACAGATTATGTTCTGCTAAGTCTACTCAACGACATTTTATAAGATAATAACTTTAAGCCTAAAACCACCTTCACCCTGGCTGGAAGGAAAGGGGGAGGGGGAGGTGAGGTGTTGACAGTTGTCAGGGAGGGGAGATAACAAAGTGTGTAGTTATCAAATAGAAGGAGTTTAAGTTTTGCCTTATAAAATGTCACTGCATTGACTTGACAGTATATAACCTGCATTGCTGTAATTCTTGTAAGATAGTGATTAATTTAAGTACAAACACACCATAGTTTGCTCTAGACATAAAAATTTTAGTAATTAACTTAGTACATTTGAGTACAGGTTTGCCTTTAGGACAATTATTTCTTTTACTCTTTTTCACATTATGTATTTAGGATGGTGTGTGCATGTAAATGAGTGAAAATAGATGAAGAAAGTTTTATATATCTACCAGAAAATGAGTTGAAAAACAACCATAACACCTCACAGCTTGGCCCAGTAGCCCGGTGGTTGCAGTGTTGAGTCTAACTTGGCTACGGTGCCATGATTAATTACTATTAAGCATTATTATATCAGTAAACACTAATAGTAACAGTAAATCCATTGAAATATGTCAGGAAGGGAGGGAAGTTAAGTGCCCCCTCGTAATTTTGTCCAGACTAAAGGAGGTGCCGGACCATCAGTTCCCGGAAAATTGGTGGTGTACCTGTATATAGATCCATTTGTATACTAATTCTTATAGTTTGCTTGCTAATTTATTATTATGAATGAATCAAATGCATAAGCAATACTATTGCTTATGATAATGCTATTTTCAGACAAGCACCGTCCGAGCCTCTACCCCTAGGAAGTCCTGGTTATTATTCCCAAATCTCTCGATGTTGGACGTTAGCAACAATCTCCTCCGTGATTTACCTACAACACTTCATGAGCTTACTAACTTATCTGTAAGTTAAAACTTTATACATGTACTGGGTAGTTCTTTTGTTTCCTATATTCTGTACTGACAAAGACTTAAGTAAAGGGACTCTTTGTGCTAAAGAGAGTGAGGAATTTTTCTTTTAGATTTATCTTCAATTTCTTGGATAAGAAATAGTCTTATGTGTCCCTTCATTAGGAGGCAGCATTTTCTATAGAAGGCAATGATTTTCTGTATATGTAATGTATTTCATGGGGCAAAGGGAGGCTCAGGAACATAACTCCCATATTTTATCTTTTTTTTATGGGAAATTTGATCCGCTTAACGTTATTCCGTATAACGTCGTGTTTTGGGAACGTAACCCCGACGTTTAGCGAGGACTTACTGTTATATTGCCAAGCTTTTTTACATGAATTCTGTCCAAAACTCACCCTACTAGTTAAAATTGGGTGTGTCTTATATTCATCAAAAGTATATGCATCCTTTCTTTTGCCTCTGGATGATAAATTCTGGTGTTTTTACATATAGTACATACATATATAACTACTTAGTTTGCATTGGTACTCACCGATGGGCGGAGGTGGTAGAGCGAGTGTGTGGTGGGTAGTGAAGCAGAGGAGGTGGATGGAGGGTAGGGGGGAGAATGGCAGGAGCGGAGGAGGGTGGGAGCGGAGGAGGGCGGGAGAGGAGGAGGGCGGGAGAGGAGGAGGGTGGTGAGTCACTGAGACTCTGTGACGAGCCAAGAGAGCATAGTGGGGCCAGACAAGAGAGGGTGATGCACCATATAAAGTAGTCCGTGACGACACAAAACCACGTAGTTTCAGATCACCGGGACGTTAAACGAATTTTTGGTCTCTAAACTTTAGCAATGTACAGTAGCACCGAAACAACGTTAAGCGGGACGACGTTAAGCGCGGACTTACTGTACATCCAGGGCTGCCACAAGATTCCCACATCAAATTTCAAGAATACTCTTTCCACATTTAATCTCTTTAGTGAATCATGAAAGAATTAATTATCTTACAAAGTGATTATTACATACACCCACCTTTCGTTTTACGCGGGGATTGCTTTCTTGAAAACAACCGCTTAATTAAAAAAGGCGTAAATTAAACATAATTTTCCCATAAGAATACAGTACTGTACATGTAAATGGTACAGGTCAGGGAACCATCATATACCGTACAGGGTACGAACAGTGCTCTCACTTAAACCAAGCACATGGTCAACCTCCAACACACGCCTGTTTTTCGTGCCTTTTTAGCTTTAGGCACCCCATTGAAGGCAGATGGACATTTTCCAGAGATGTTGAATGGGAAAAACAGCGTTTAGCACTATAAAGGTATGTGATAAACACACAATGCAAATGAGAGCACAGAGAAAAGGTAGTGCTGGACGTTATCACAGTTGTTGTACAAAATACTTTATTATTATCATTATCTTCATCATTAGTAGTAATAATCTTTATTTTTACATGATTATAATACAGTAATTATTATTATTAATAATACTATTAAAATCGTTGATGTTGATATGACTGCGACTTTATTGTAATATCTTACAAGCACCTCACCAGGCATCACACACGACTCCACTGCCAGGCGACCAGGCGAATACTCGCGGCAAATTTAAACTGTCTTGACTGCGTTATTTAAAAAATAGGTGCGCTTAAATTAGCTTTTGGTATGAATTGAACAACCGGGTTATTCCAAAAAATGCTAAAATAAAATGCGCGTAAAACGCAAGTTTTCTGTACAAATAATATAATTTGACATAAGTTAGAGGGCACACACTGTGTAATAGACTCATCTGACACAATAATGGCATGTAGTATTCCTGCACTAGCGCCACACAGAGTGTGGAGAAGGGAAAACTTTCTTCCATGTTGCCGTAGTGGAGTTGCCATTTGTTATATACAAGGGGCCCCCCAAGTTTTGTGGATTTTTATTTCACGGCCCTCTATTATTCGCGGATGATATCCTGAATGTACCCAAGAATGTCTGTGGGTAGTTTTAAAGTTGCCGGCATTTTCGCAACTGGGACAGGGAGTCATTCGTTCTAGAGACGGTAATTGTCCTTTACCTGCATTGTAAATATATGTGTGTGTGTGTGTGTAGACACACACACAAAACACATACAAATAAATGATAATTGGAAAATCCTCTCACAAATAATCAGAAACAAATTTATTTAAAATGTGACAGTCTACCCTCAAGTCCATGCTTTACTACTATATTAATAGAGCTGTTTATATGTCCACAGGTTTTAAATATATCAGGTAATAGTGACATTACTGAGCTGCCACCTGAGATGGGTCTTTTATCCCGCTTGTGGAATCTCAACACACGAGGATGCTCACTGCAAGAGCCTCTGAAGTCCATGATTGAGAGTAAGAAGTACAAAACCATGGATGTCATCGGTTATCTCAAGGTCAGTCATTATGAATAAATATGATTGATAAGTATGTAATGCAAGATTTTACTGAATTTCTAACTCAAGTACAGTCAGGGTCAGGAATTTGATGTTGAGTCACTGTGCCAAATTTCCCCACCACCACCAACACACAGGGTGGAACTGGTAACTAAGCAGAGTGATTCAGGTCAAGACTCAACACACGAGATGGGGAGGAGGATATTTATTAATAATAGCCAATGATGGTAGTGATGAATGATGAGGAGTGATGCTAATATTATGTTTACTAAAGGAAGCAATCCACATAATTATAGTACGTATGTTTGTGTGTGTTTCCATTTACCTGTATATCTCAATATAATGGGGAAGTTGGATGTGTAACAACATAAGCCAGTGGTCACATGACATCAAACTACGGTAAGCGAAGCGTCACGTAGACATGATGATAGCAACACAGTCCTAAACAATATTTATGTTTACTACACATACAAAAACTGATCCACCATTGATATGAAGGTTCAAAATGTTCCTTATAATAGACTTAATGCTGGAAATCTACCATAAATATTGAGATAATATACTATGATACTTAACAGAATGTTGGCAGTAGATATTACATCATTTCCCTGTAAAAAAGATCTCCATCAAACATATATAACATGAGCAATGATTTCCACAATTGTGGAGAATATTTGGCTCAACCTTATAAGTGAATAGTGTATTACAAGGTATATTAGATGGGATGTATATTAGAACAATGAACCCCATCATTCGAGTTAGCTCTTGCCCCATGTTATTATATTTTGACTGATCTAAATAATTGCACAAATAACTAATTTCAAACAAGAGAAATGGATTGTCTTTACATTCGAGGAAAAGGAAACATGCCCTAACTTTGGGCAGATTTTTTTAATGTTCAAATTCCGTCTTATAAGCCGAGATATACGGAACTTGAAAAAACTCTCTGAGTTTCTAAACTATGCATCTTACACAGACAAACACTAGCCCACATCCTCAGAATGTTTCTGTGTGCTGGGGAGTTTTCCAAGAGTCTAAACTAAAAATGTAAATGATATGGTCGTGAATGAAGCTGTGTGTTACAGCAAGGACTGGTATTTTCCACTCCCTTGGAGCTGTGGGAGATTCGTGGGTGTTGTTTAACTGACCTGACCTGACACAATGACAGGTGGAAGTAGGGTGGGGGATTAGTGAGTCTAAGGACCTGAAGATGTTTTGAATAAACGTGGAAGCCTGATCATTGTTGCCAGGTCGATAGGTACTCATGGCGTCCAATTAAAACAAAAATACGCCCAATTTGAAATCTGTGTACGTACACAATAAAATCAAATTCTGTATTTAGCATCTATATGTGCAATATATTTTTTTCCATAAAATGCATATTATTGTATAAACAATATACAGGTACTATATGCACTGGGATACGGAAAAATCAAATACAGTTGATTTTCCTATTTTTTATTTTTTATTTTATTGCCCATTTATTTATTTATTTATTTATTTATTTATTTATTTATTTTAGTTTTCCGGGATGCGTGGTTAATCCGAAAGTCGGTTAATCGAGGGTCGGTTGATAGAGGTTTTGCTGTAATCACAATCTTATAAGAATTCCAGCAATGTAAATTATATTCTCCCCAGTCACTTCTGTGACTTTTATAAACCAAAAACAAAACCTCAATCTAAAGGACATAAATAAATAAATAAATACTTCACCAGACCTTCGGCGCCAACTGTCAAACGTGTCACTGTCACCTCCCCCCCCCATCTTCCCAGCCAGGGTTGGGTGGTTATAGGCTTACAGTTTGTATCTTATATAATATCACAGACTATAGTTAGGAGAATATACAGTAATTTGCATTGCTAGAATCCTTGCAAGACAGCAAATAATTTGAATATAAACGTCATATATTTTGCACAAGAGATAAAAATTTTAGCCCTTTGTAATAAAATTAATTAGAATATGTCAGTTCAGTGACATTTTATAAGAAAAAACTTAAAGTCACTCTCAAGGACAGATAAATAAAGTCACTCTTAAGGACAGATAAATAAATAAGCACTAGACCTTGGCATCAACTTTCAAACATATCACCTCATCCCCCCCCCCATCTTCCCATCAGCTGATCGCTACAGTATACTCTCGATTTAACGGAATCCGATATGACGAACTCTCGATTTAGCGGAAGGAATTTTCCGTTATTTTTCACTCGATTTAGTGAACTAATTCATTAAATTGTGATTAATTCCTTTAATATACTCACACCTATGGAGACACCTTAGACACATGATATGTACTTAGAAACATTAGAAACATGATTCATGGCTTACCTTAAACTACAGGGTTCGATGTTTGTTTTAAATTTTTCTATAATTTCCAAAATAAAAAATTCCAATTGATAGCTGCACTCTTTTGACTTTCTACCCCACACCATATCCTTTCTGAGACTTCTGAGAGACTTTCGTCATGATGTCTAACCACAGTAGCTAGTTGACCAAGATGTAGACCGAGAGGTAGCAGTGAACAACACACGCTGTGGTGGCAGATCACAGACTGAGCAGATGTAAACAAACCCTATGCACCAAGCGGTGCATTTGGCATGGAATTTAACATAATCACGTATTATTTAGAGGAAATTTAACGGAATCTGGTTGTATTTTGTGAACTAGTTCGCTAAATCGATCGAAAATAACAGAAATTCAATTTAGCGGAAATTTCAATTTAACGGAAAGGGAGTGGCTCGAATAAGTTCATTAAATCGAGAAAATACTGTACTGCAACGTTCCCGTTTGGAGACACAGGTTACCACAGGGGATGTAGGAACACATTTCCGCAACTACTACTGTGACCATGACAGGAACTGATAACATATATACGATAGGCAAAAGTATTCACTGAAAAGGAAATGAATAATTTTAAGGATGACTTGATAGACTACAAAGTGGTCAGTAATATGAGTATCTCAAGTGAGAAGAACCATCTCTGAGAGAAGGTACACCCTCTTTTTCATTTATCAAAGCCATACTTTCTTAGGCAACTGAGATACTAACAATTGTGTTTACTGCAGAGCATATTGGAGGATGCAAGACCATATGCAAGAATGAAATTGATGATTGTTGGAGTTCAAGGCATTGGAAAGACATCCCTGTTGGAGCAACTACGGCAGGAAGGGACTGGTTCCTACAGAAAAAAGCCAGTTGAGGTGAGTACAGTCTTGAGGTTTCTGTAATTACAGTACCATTTTTTATGTCCAAACATTTTATATTTTTGTAATTTGCTAATTATTTTATATATGTACTGCTATTGAGATTTACCATATTATTTAAGTTTCAGCAGAAACTTTTACACCACTTAAAAATAATGAATAAAAAGTTATTTAAAAACAGTAGTGTGGGGTTAATTATTGTGGAAATGAACTCACTCAGCCAAGCTAATTATTTTTTTATCTTGTTTATAGCACTGGGCAAAAAGAATGGGAAATAAAAACATCAACACACGTACTTCACGGGGCACCAGCATGTCCACTGTTGGAGTTGACATTGGAGACTGGATATATGAGAAAAAAGTCAGAGGCCATAGTAACTATGGTCCAGTGGTCTTCAGGTACTTATTAGATTGTGTTTTCAGTACATTGTACATTCCAAAACTTCATAAATATTATTACAGTAAAACCTTGATAAATCGGACTTCATTCTATCGGAATTCGCTTTTTTGGACTCTGAATACTGTACAGTGGTCTAATCAGATTTGCTATAGGCCTACTGGAAACTAAGACACTTGAGTTTGTAGGCAGGCTGGGGCTGATCAGGTGTTGCCACATTCATCAGGTTTATTTATTTATTTATTCAGTATTATCTTCTCATATGATTGGTCACTTATGGTTTATGGTTCATCATGATTAATATAACATCTTCAGTAATAGAGAAAAATACAATACTGTATGTAATTTGTAATATGACTAGAAAATAAAAGGATAAGCTGTATCAGAAGGTTATTTACTCAAGATGCGTTCGTGTGACAGCTTTGAGCAGACCAGCTTACAACAGGGGTCACAATAACACACTGTATAGTATTTGATTTGAACATACCTTCTAACAATGTTATTTACTACCTTTGAGTGATATATGATGGCTCAATTTGGCTACTTGTACACTTAGAAAAATGATTCATGAATAAACCAGAGTATAAGCAGATTCACAATATTGTTCACTACAATCAATATTACTTATTAAGTAATGATAAATACACGTTTATTAAGTGATAATAAATACACAGCTGTACTGGACTAATTTACTAAGTGTTGAAGACAGATGTTGCAGTAAGCCGATCAGCTGTTTGCCCTTTGTAGACAATGACTCATGGTGTTCAGTGTGGGACTTTTTTCAGGAAAGCTCATTCTTTTAGGATAATATTTTATCAACCTGGTACCAAATAATCCTAAATTATATGAGAATTGTTGTGAAAATGCATAAAGAAGTGTTAAAGGAGTCTTGGGGAGAGATGGGGAGGGAGCCACCCACCCTTGCTTTCCCCCAGTGGTGGGCACAGCTAAAAGAAAAGTTAGCTTCGCTAACCGCTAATCTGCTAACTAAAAAGTTAACTTCGCTAACGCTAAACCGCTAAACAGCTAAAAAAATTAGCGGAAGCTAATGCTAACCGCTAACTTTTATTATATGAATTTAGCTTTGTTTTTTTTTTGGCGGGGGGGGGGGGTCTAAAACCCTTAAAAACAGACCTAGAGAGCTGAAATTTTCATATGTAAGTTTTTAGAAAATTTTGTTTGGCGCACACCTTGGATGACATCCTGGTTATGAACTTATGCAATACTTAGCATAACCAAATATATTGACACAAAAAAATCCTAATTAAATTAACAAATAAATGAGAAATGAAATTATACATTAGTTTACAATTGCATTCTATGATTCTTTCAACATACACTGACAGTCTTCACCTTCCATAACAATAAGCGATAACGTACGCTCCTGTCGCTGACACTGTAAGACTCCTTAGACTGTCTGTAACGTGGCAACGTCGTAAGTGAACTGAACTCAGAACTGTGGAATTACACAATGCTGCTCAGCTGCTGCAGCGCGGCGTCGACAAATCATGTCTTGTCACGTTTACACGTACTAACACGCAGTCAGCCAAGCGTGCGTGACTGGCTGTTGGAGACACGCGTCGCGGCGTCACACGCTTACAACAGACAGGAACAAACATGTATAAATTTTGTTAGCGGACTTAAAGTTAGCGGAATTAAATTTAGCGGAAGCTAATTGGTCCGCTAATGGTTTCCAAAGTTAGCGAAAACACTAATCCGCTAAGAAAGTTAGCTTCACTAATTAGCGGATTAGCGGAACCATGCCCACCACTGCTTTCCCCCTTCCCCTCCCACTCCCCTCTGTCAGCTGCTCCCAGATAAACACTGGTCTTCCACATACAATATACAGGTACTCCTTCACTTATTTGTCCTTATTTTTATCTTTATAGTACAGTATTATACAGTACAGTATACAGTTTTTCCTTATTCATATGACAAATTCTGTGGTTGCCTACATATAACACTTCACAGTAAATAACAATCATCTTGGTGATAACAGTTGTTGACAACCAGACTTAAGTTTGATTTTTAACCCAAAGAGTTCTGTTTCATATTTTTCATTGTTATTGTAATATTCTTTTAGTAACCTTGTTATACACTTAAGACCTTAGTTGTTAAGTGCAGTAATAACATAACAACTGATTTTCTTTAAACAATTCAGATAAGCAGTGTTGTCTCCATATCTTAACTTTTTTTTTACTTTCTCATTTTACGGAATGGGTCTGCCCCAATTAGTCCGATTTATCGAGGTTATTCTGTATAGAGATTTTTTATATGCTCTGATTATGTGAATGAATATACTATTCTTTCCACTAAGCTGTACAATGGGCAATAGCCCCCAAATTAGAATTGTAACATAGATTAGTTTCAAATGTGATTAAATATTAGGTACAACTATGACCAAGTACTGCATGTATCATACCATCCAACTTTTACCTGCCCCTAAAATTGATACAATAACCTTACTGTGTATTTTGTTTGGATTTTTTTGTCACTGGTCTTAACATGCATCACTTGTTTAGTTTGTGTGTAAGCGCAAGTACTTTTTAAATTCAGTATCTTCCATACTTCATTTTTGAGACTTCAAATTCTTAGACCAATTTTTCTTAGCCACCAAGCCATTACTTCCGTATAGTATTCTTTGCAGTCTCCAATTGTCTTTTAAGTCAATCTTGAGAAGCCCCATTGATCATTCAATCAATAAATTGATTGAAATTATGTTAATTTTATTATTTTTATTTACTCAAAGCTTTTAATTAAAGAGGTGGACTCCACAGTAGATATAAGAAAGGCTGCCACCTTAAACATTAACCAGTTGCAGGAGAAACTTCCACATGCTATAAAACTGTTGTTTCTTCTAGGACATGGGACTTTGGTGGTCAGAAAGAGTACTATGCAACACACCAGTATTTCCTCTCCAAGCGATCTTTGTATCTTGTGGTATGGAAAATCAGTGATGGGGAGAGGGGTGTGGCAGAAATTCTACAGTGGCTTGTCAATATTCAGGTGAGTATCTAGGTAATTATAATTACCAGTGCTTATATTCATGTACAGTATTGTATTAATCCACATGAGTATATTTGTTTGTATAATAAGAGCTGAGTCACTATTATGTATTTTTCATCTAAATTTATTTAACTTTTAGTATGCATTTATGACTGCTGCTCGTGCTGATACTTGTTACCCCTCGTATTAGACACACAGTTCCAAACCACTTTATCACTGACCTTAATAAGCTGCATCCATTCAATTCTTACAGCTCTACATTTGTTCATTCTTTATTATTTCCATTGTGTGACATATATATTTTGCTAAAGAAGTGATTGCACTAAATGAAAATAATAATATTGTTATTTTTTAATAGTTAAATTTTTTATTCATCTAAATACTGTACATGAAATATGTTCTCTCTTGTATGTAATGTGTTCAGATTTCATTAAAGAAATTTAAAAAATCTGTTATAAAGATCTATTTTAGAAGTAAATTTTTACTTGCTCAATATTCCATTCAAGGCCCGAGCTCCCAACTCTCCTGTGTTGATAGTTGGCACGCACTATGATCTCGTTAAAGAAAAATTTCCGCCATCCTGGAGTGAGGATCTGCAGCAGATGATCCGTGACAAATTTATCAATGTTATTGATGCTGATAAATTGGGCTTGCCACGTGTTTTGGACACCATAGAGGTATAGTACACAGTCAGGCCTTTTATTTTATTACTTTATTCCACTTACTGAAAACACAATCTTGAAAGTTTCTAAGTAGAAGGTGAAATTGGATAATTATGTCCTTTTGATTCACTCTTGTTTCTACTGTACTGTGAATTTTGACTACCGGTATGTACTAGATAATTACTGTTAAATATTTTTGAATTAATTAATAAAGAATATGCAGATTTTGATACATATTATCTTATTGTGAAATGATGAGATGATACTGTATGCGAGAATGCTTCTGTGAGTGAGTTTGTGGGTTGACATAATGGTTGAAAATACAATATGTTCTCTGTTTTAAATTTAATGATTATGAAGCTTGGTAGCAATGAGAGAATAGTTTTCTTTTAATATTTATGTGGTTTAGGGAAATATACAGGTTAGGTACTGTCTGTAGAGTACAGTTATCTTGTGTTTTATTCATTTATGGTGAAAAATTTTTAAAAGTGTTTTAAAGTGGCATAACTGGTCATATAATGGACATGTAAGGCTGAAGAATAAAGGTATGAGACTTAGTTTTATAGACAATATACTTTACCAAGACAAAGATTTATTAAAAACAAATAAATTCAGATATCAGCTATTGTCTAATACTACATATACAATAGTTTAATATTTATACGACAAAGATCCATCATACAAGAAAGAATGGTAGGTTTGTAGTGGCAGCATGGAGAGTATAATTGCTCACCTCTGAACAGTGACTGCAGGCATACTGATATAGCCTAGTTGTTACATTTTGTGTTGTAAGTAAAATTGCATGTATTTTTTACCAAATAATTAGACTAAATAGCAAAAAGGACAATTAAGTTTATAAAATCTTACAGAAATACAATACCCATATTTGAACATTTAACTTACACTCCTCACTGCTGGAGATTTAAGAAAGTGAATTTACAAAACTTTACACCTCTGTATTGGCATTCGTACATGGCTGCCACTTCCCAAACAATGTAAGTGAACAAAACCAACAAAAGAAAAAGATTTTAATCATTAGAGAATGAGTACAGCCATGAGAAATTGGGTGAAAGTTTTATTGACAGGAATACTGAAGGGTATCATGCTAATTTTCCCAGAATTTGCTCAAGTAGTACATACTGTACTGTACTTAGGCAGGTAGTTCTTGGATGCTGAAAACTAGGCATGTAGTTCTTTGCTGAAAACTAGAGGACATTAATTGCAGCCAGATATCAAGCGTACAGATAGTCAATGTTTGACTATAAATGGACAGTACTTCAAATAATTATCATTGTGAGTTACACCTTTCTTTCTTTCTTCTTGCACTTGATAATCACCATGATATCTGCAGTATACAAACTATTCTCTATGTAATGTAATGTAATGAAATAGGATGAATTGTGATACCATATGCAAAACCAATAACGTCATGTGTAACCCCACTGATTTATGCACCTAAGATACTATTTCAGCCCCAGGGGATGGGTTGCCAAATACGAATATAACATTACTATGTTTTTGTGAATTGAGGTTACAATGAAATTGCTTCAAACGAAATATGAAACACTATGATAGGATTGTAATCACTCATAGGAGCAATTGTGGTTGTGCAGGACACTAAGACCCTCGTCGTTGACACGATGAGTATAATTCGGTCAAAACCTGTTGAATTCATTTCACATATAACAACTGCTGATACATCAAGACACACAGTTTGAATAATATGATCAATATACAGTACAGTACATAACCTGTTAAATATAACTCACATATAACAATTGCCGATACACCAGGACATACAGATTGAATAATACAATCAATATACAGTACATAACCTGTTAAATATAACTCACATGTAACAACTGTTGATACATCAGGACATACAGATTGAATAATACAATCAATATACAGTACATAACCTGTTAAATATAACTCACATGTAACAACTGTTGATACATCAGGACATACAGATTGAATAATATGATCAATATACAGTACAGTACATAACCTGTTAAATATAACTCATGTAACAACTGTTGATACATCAGGACATACAGATTGAATAATACAATCAATATACAGTACAGTTCCTAACCTGTTAAATATAACTCACATGTAACAACTGTTGATACATCAGGACATACAGATTGAATAATACAATCAATATACAGTACATAACCTGTTAAATATAACTCACATGTAACAACTGTTGATACATCAGGACATACAGATTGAATAATATGATCAATATACAGTACAGTACATAACCTGTTAAATATAACTCATGTAACAACTGTTGATACATCAGGACATACAGATTGAATAATACAATCAATATACAGTACAGTTCCTAACCTGTTAAATATAACTCACATGTAACAACTGCTGATACATCAGGACACACAGATTGAATAATATGATCAATATACAGTACATAACCTGTTAAATATAACTCACGTGTAACAACTGCTGATACATCAGTTGAATATGATCAATATACAGTACATAAATACACTTATTAAAGTTATTTAGAGTTCTCAGAGGATTCAACAATTCACAATCACACTCACGTTTTCGGGTCAAGGGTTAGACCAACGAGAACAAATATAATGCCCTGCAGGAAGATGTTGGCTGACGAGAATCAAGATGTTGCCTCTACAGTAGAAGGCGATAGACTATCCCTCAGGCAGTCACACAGCTGCTACCAGCTCCATCTTGCTTAGGAAGCTATTCTGAGTTGTAAACAGTCTCTTCACTTAACATGTGGCCGGCACGCACAGTTGTGCGTGGCGGTAACACAGATATTACATTCATTTGCAAATACAGCTCCTCCCCGACTTACAACCTACTCGACCTACGACCACCCGCACTTATGACCTGCCTCAGTCCGTAACAACCTTCTGCACATACGACTGCCGCAGTCAGAACAAAAATTTTGTCAAATGACGAGCGCAAAAAGTTTACATTGTGTTGATGCATACAACGAATGAATGGTAAAATATTCACATTGATATTCAGTATGACGAGACATTTGATAGCAATAAATGAAAAATAGATACGGTACCAGGTATGTTAAATGACAGCATTTAAAATATATTATAATATTGGTGCTTGATTGAGGTACAGTTGCTAAAAAACCTATCTTTACTGGGGGGATTGATGAATTTCAGAAGGAACACTATTACTCCTGTTGTTTCGGGAGGGTTGTCAAAATTCTTCGTCCATTGTGTCATATTGTTTTAGAAAATTTTTGTAAAGATACTGTAGTTTCTTGATCGACTGTATATATGCTTACAAATTTGCTATGACATCGCCAAATTATATACTGTATATTTTTTTTTTCAGGTGAGCTGCAAGACGAGACACAACATCAAATTGCTAAGCAACTTGATATATGACACAGTCTTCAGTCTCAAAACTCCTGGTAATTACAACTATAATTTACATTGTGTAAATATTAATAATAATAATAATAATAATAGTAATAATAATACTACAGTAAACTCTCTCTAATATGGACTAATTGGGGGAAGGCCTTTCTGGGAAAAATCCTAGAGGGTGGGGGATTTTTGAGCCAAGCTACTGAAAAACATTGAACCTACTGTAATTTTTAACCTAGACTTAAAATTCTCTGGGTTTCTATACACAGTGATGTATGAATGTTTTTTAGCTGCTTGGGGTTTTACCATTTATGGAAAAAAGTTCATTTTTCCTCAGTCACTCATATGCTCTTGGCAGCATGGGACTGGCTCTTGGTACAGCTGCACTCACCAAGCATCTGGTGTTGCCAGGAGCTCTCATATATTTGGCAGAAGTTTGTTCTGTCTCAGCTGTGTAATACACCATGCAATTGAACCCTCATGCCCCAAAAATATCTCCAATTGCTGACAACCTGTTAATCTTTGTCACGATGGTCTGAATCACGCATGGCTCTGGTGATTAGGCAACTCGATGATCTCTTTCTCTGACAATGATCTAGTCAATGAGATGCCATTGTTTGGATCGTGGGTGTATCCAAGAACCATTGAACTGGTTGGGCTGCCGAAACAAGGTGTTGATGATAGTGCGGCTGTGTTCAGCGCACTTGCTGAGGAGGAGTAGGCCATTTCCTACTCCATTTCTTCCTATGGTTTCCTGTGATAAGTCAGCATCTCTGCTAACTCAGGCATTATTATGGTCAGCACAGAAGGTCTACTTGATGTCCTGCTCTGCATCCAGTGTTGGGGCTTATGCACCAATGAAGGAGGCTTAACGCGAGTCATTCAGTGGGACTCGGAGCGTCATGAGGCACGCATTGACTCCAACAAACATTTCAGTTAGCCTTTGCAAAATGAATTGACAAATGGCAAAATCAACTCCAGAAAAGCAATTTTCCCCCTTAGAAGGCTTACCCTTCCAGAAGAAGGTATAGCCCTGTTCTGTGACTTGACCCTCTTCTGGGAGCCAGGACCTAGTAATGGCTGCAATGTCAATTTTTTATGTGGACAGCTCTTTTGCCATAAGGGCGGTTCTTCTTTCAGGATGCTGACTTGTGCCAGCATCCAGAAGGGTCCTGACATTCCATGCAGCAACCATAAGAAGTTGCATCGTTTGAATTTGTTTTGATCCATTGTGAAGATTTTGACCGTATTAGGATGACTTTACTGGGTGCAGTTCCCTCGTCAGGTGGATTTTAGGCAGACTTTGTTTAGGGCACATTTTGTAGCCTCTCCACATGTGGGGTGAGCAGAGTGGCTCCTGAAAGGGTTGTTCAGCCATCAGATGGACTGGATTGCGGAGTTGTGGCTAGGGACTCTTGGCAGTGTTCTCTGCCTGTCCCTATTGCCACTTGACTGTCACCATAGGACTTTTGGGGGTTTAGGGGCTCTGAAGATAATGGAAAATGTGATGAGATGGATGATGGCTGCGTGTGAGTTGTTATATTGGTGAGGCAGGAGCACTGGATACAACCACATCTTGGCTCTCCCTTTTCCTAATCCAGTGGTGTAGGTAGTTGCAACAACTGGGGAGAGGGAGAGTTGCAATGGACTGCTAATAGCCCAGTTTGTTGGGTTTTGCCTTTGTAGCCTGTCCATCTTACATTGCCCTCATTGGCTGGAGTACCTGTAGGGATCTTGTGTTGGTCACCTCTTCCACCTATTCTGTCATTGCCCAGAGCATTTGACTGCAGGGGTTGCCAGGTTATGTGTTTGTCCATTATCTGCTTCAAGGAGCTCAATCCAGTTTACTGTCTTGAGTTTCTCCCATAGCCTTTCACTGAAGATGTGTGACCACAATGCAGTGGTAGACATCCACCCTCATGCACACTTGATTGTGGGCTCTCTTGACATTTTCAGCAAACACAGCAGCTGATGATGGGAATGCTATAAGTCGAAGAGTAAATTAATTACTTTGTCTTCATTCATTCATTTTAATATACTTGATACCTCACTGCTGACATGTCATCTGTCTCACTGGTTTTGATTCCATAGCATCCTGCAGCAAATTTTGGAGCTTGTGCTCCAACATCAACCATATTTGCCTTTGGGTCACCAAGTTTGATTAATTTAATGTTGTGCATGCAAAGCTTTAAGGACTGTACTTTTCCCATTACCCCACATTTGGGCAAAAATATTACATCCTGAAAGTTTGTGAGCACCAAGAAGTGATGGCATTACATCTTTGTATTACTCTGAATTAATTCTGATATTAATGGTTGTTCTTTTGGAACTACTTCCCTCCACAAGGAGTGTGCTTTGCATATTCCTTTCAGCATAGTAGTGAAGCAACAGGATAAACACATCAATGCCATTTGACTATACATATAGGCATTTTAATCCTCTTTTGCTGCCTCAATCATAACTTACTGTGACATTGTGACGTCTGCCTCCTCATGCAGCATTTTCATATCCTGTCTTGATATAACCACTCAAGGTGAACTTGCTGTGAGATCGGATGAGAGCTTGTGACTATCAACTTGTGGTTGAAAGCCTTTTCCATACTCTGTATGGAATACTCGCACAAATAATCTGAAACAAATTTATTTAAAATGTGGCAGTCTACCCTCAAGTCCGTTTTCTATTACAGTACCTTATTAATAGAGTACAGACTTGAGGGTAGACTGTCACATTTTAAATAAATTTGTTTCTGATTATTTGTGAGAGGATTTTCCAATTATTATTTATTTGTATGTGTTTTGTGTGTGTGTGTGTGTGTATACACACACACACACACACACAATACTACAGGTAAAAGAAATAATTGTCGTAAGGGCAAACACATGAAGGAAATACAGTACGTATACATTTTTTTGTACACAAGTAAAAATGTAACCCCCTCAAGACATTTTCAGAAAATTTTCTTGATTTTCAACCTTGGAAAATTTGTTCCTAATGCCGGAAATTTTTGGAAAATTCCGGCATTAGGAATGATTTTCCGAGCAAATTTCAATTCCTGCTATCGGAGATTTCCGGATTTGAGGGATTCTGGCTAATGGAGATATTACTGTATATGGAGGGGGTGGGAGGGGGGTAGATAACACTGCCTATCTGAACTGTTAAAGGAAAATCAGTTGTTTTGATGTTATTACTGCACTTCAACAACTAAGGTCTATAAGTGTATAACTACTGTAGGTTATTAATAGAATATTACACCAACAATAAAAAAAAAATAAGAAACAACTTTCTGGGTTAAAAATCAGACATACAGTATAAGTTTGGTAGTCACCGAGATGATTGTTGTTTACTGTAAAGTGTTATAGGTAAGTAACCACAAAATGTGTCTTATGAATAAAGAGAAAACTGTATACTGTACAGTACTATAAAGATAAAAATAAGAACAAATAAGTGTAGGAGTGTATTGTATGTGGAAGACCAGTGTTTATTTGGGGAGCATTGGCAGAGGAGGGGGGGGGGTAGCACAGGTGGGTACTCCCTCCCCCAAGATTCCTTTCGCACTTTATGCAATTCCACCACAATTCTCATATAATTTTTGTATCATTTGGTGTCAGGTTGATAAAATATTATCCTAAAAGAATCAGCTTTCCTGAAAAAAAATCCTTCACTGAACACCATGAGTCATTGTCGACAAAGAGCAAACAGCTGATTGTCTTACCACAATGTCTGTCTTAAATTAGTATAGTACAGTTGTGTATTTATCATCATTTAATAAATGCTATTGCGTGTATTTGTCACCATTTAATAAATACTATTGTAGTGTATTAAATTTTATCATCACTTAATAAGTAATATTGTAGTATACAGTACACTATTATGCATCTGCTTATACCCTGGTTTATTCAGTAATCATTTGTCAAAATGTACAAGTAGCCAAATTGAGCCATCATATATCACTCAAAGGTAGTAAATAACATTGTGAGGAAGGTATGTTCAAATCAAATACTATGCAATGTGTTATAGTGACCCCCGTTGTAAACTGGTCCTGTCACGTGAACGCATCTTGAGTAAATAAACTTCTGATACAGCTTATTCTTTTGCTTTCAAGTTATATTACAAATTACACACAGTATTGTATTTTTCTCTGTTATTGAAGATATTATATTAATCATGATGAACCATAAACTTTAAGAGGCCAATCATATGAGAATATAATACTGAATCAATAAATAAACCTGACAAATGCAGCAATGCCTGATCAGGACCCAGCCTGCCTACATAGTCAAGTGTCATAGTTCTCAGTAGGCCTTTAGTAAATCTGATTAGACCACTGTATGGTATTTAGTAACTTGTTCATTTCATAAGATTTTTTTGTATTAATCTTCCCTATTTTTAAAACATGGATTTTTTTTGTTCTGGTGACCAGAGCATCTCAGTAAAAAAGAAAAAACGAATTCCGATATATTGAAGTCTGATTTATCAAGATTTTACTGTAGTGCATTAATTAAGAATTAGTGCACTCTCAGCCAACCTAGCTTATTCTGTAAAAACATTTCTCTTGTACACCTTCAGGGAGCAAAGAACGGTTACTTGAGCAACGCATTCCGGCCTCTTACCTTGCTCTTGAAGATGTAGTCAGTGTTCTGGCCTTGGAACGACGGGTTCAAGGCCGGGACCCAGTATTGCCTGCAGACAAATATCAAGCCCTTGTTACTCAGGAGATGTCCAGTAGAGGTCACCGTCCATTCAGGGATGTAGCTGAGCTCAACCAGGGCACAACTTTTCTCCATGAGAATGGTATGTATGCTTTACACTTACTACTTACGGTACTAACTTTTCAACAAGATGGCTGATGATTGATCATACTGTATTAAAAAAGACCATTTGATGTAACTTTAGAACCTAAAATGTTTCATATTTTATTCCTAATATGATCTTGACATTAAAAAAAAATTATTATTTTGTCCTTCCTACAGGTGTTATGCTTCATTATGAAGATGCAACTCTGAAGGACTTGTACTTCCTTGATCCTCAGTGGCTGTGTGACATGTTGGCCCATGTTGTCACTATAAGAGAAATCAACCCCTTTGCTCGCAATGGTTAGTGACAACAGAAGGTGTAGACTCAACAACATCAATCTATATACTGTAGTTGTAATAGGGGATGAATTTGACATACAGTACATAAATATTAATTTAGTTTTGCATCTTCTTAGTACAATACATTATAGTCCAAGATTTTAATATTATTATGCTGTATTTTTTTTTTACATGTTTAGTCTTTTTTCTGAGTACATTCTTCTTTTTCAATTTATAACTTCCATTAGTTTTCCTACACCTACCCCATTTGTTTGTAAATCCATTATATTATGGGGTTAGGGACCTCAAAAGCCATTCCGTAAGATGATCGATCGTATACCGATATTAATAACTTCTGGGGGAAAATCGATTATGTTCCTCAGACCCTGAAAAGCCAGAGTTAGCACTCAGAGTAGTTATTTTGCAACTTGTGATTTCAGAGACATTTATTTTTCTTCATTTTCTATTACTCTGTTACATGCAAACACAATATTTCATACTTAATGTGGTAAAAAAATTATTATAAGGTCAAAAACATAAAGGGAATAAATATTTCTTATCTGTGCAGGAGTTATCACACACAGCAGGGGTGGGGAAAGTGGAGTGAGGGTTCTCAGCTGGTCTCTGTCTGATGTCCCATGTGTAGTGACACAATTACCAAATGGCAATGCAATATTTTGTTTTACATGCATTGACCATTATACAATGGATCAATATACTGTTTGCTCGGTCAGTTTTATGATGTAAAAAAAATAACAATGGCTAAAGATCAGTTTTACAGTGGTCGCTAGCCAAATGCTTTTCCTGTATTCCCCCGACTTTGAAAAAGTAATGTGCAATAACTCGCAATATTCCAAGATGCAATATTCCAAGATAAGATGACACAATTTTGGAATGATTGAACACATGTGACCCACGCGGGAGGTTCTGCCCGTCCTCGGGGATTTCCAGAACTAAGCAGTTGAACTGTCACATCGCCCAGAGGATGGTTTGCATGTGGAAGCTATTCTTTGTATATAATAATAAAATTTATTGTACCATTAAATGTGAGGAATAAATAAAAATAATAGTAATAAAGGAAAGAAAAAGACTGCGTTGCCATTTCACAATCATTTTCCGGGACACGTGACACAGAACAGCTAAGAGATCCCCCATGCCGCTCCTCGCTCCCCTCCCCTGCTCTGTCGGCTAACCACTGATCGCAAAAGAACTGTTTATTCCCTTTTATGTTTTTGACCTTAAGATAATTTTTGTTTTTTTATTTTGTTTGCACATGCTGTCTGAATGATTGAGTATCCTTGTAACAGAGTAAAAGAAAATGAAAAAAAAAATATGTATATCTCCCAAAAATTACGAGTTGAATACATAACATAGTTCACAGATCAGCCTCACCCACTCTGAGTGCTACTGGATGGCGATTCGGTTACGCAATTACATGCCATCATCATGTTACCTTCGGTTTACCTGTTGTAATCACTGATGAAGAGTATGTAGAGTCAGTTTTAAATGTGCATTGTAAGTAACATTCATAAATGTTTATGGGTTAAGTTTTCAAACCCAAATGGTCTTTTCTCCATTTATTAAGAAATTAACTATTGCACAATAACTAGGATATCACCGTAATTAATGCTATGAGCTGTGAGCATTAATAAGGGACAGAGCGTATGTGTAACGAGCTTCGTTGAACACACGTCTTATGTGGGTGAGAGATGGGAGACAGACTGGGTAGAAGCTGGCTACTTAATTGATGACTCTGCAGTCAAGGTGAGAGCGCTCATTGGAAAATTAGTGTCATTTGTCCAGTTGATGATTACTCATGGCTCATAGGCTAGTTACCATGGGTGATGTAATTATATAACCATAATGTATGTAACCCAAATTCATATAAGTATTACTGTCTATTTGATAGGCCTAATACATTGCTCAGCCACCACCCTCCGAGTTCTAAGAGGAGTAAACTTACCACTTAGTATAACATAACATCTATGGATGCCTATCCACGCTGTAAAAGTTAAAGTGTACTGCAGCTAAACTGAGGAATGTACAGCCTAGGGTTGAGTGTCTGAATTTCTAGCCTTAAGTGCCTTATGTCTGAGGGCCTTAAAATGTACAATTGAGCCCACTGCAGTACTAAGGGCACAAGTGCCACCACGCCCAAAAGCGAGTTATCAGCACAGCAAGTTTCGACAAATTTTCTCTATCACAAAGTGTGTCGTATGTGGATGACCCAGCACCTGTTGTGAGGGAAAGTGAGGCGAGTGAACTCGAGGGTGGGCCATCACGGGGCCGTAAACGTGGGAGAGTAATGTTGCAAAAAGGCTTTGTATTGTTGTTTTGAACATCAGCTGATAAGCTGAGGAGGTACTCGGCCAATTCAGTAATCTTTTCTATGTTTACATTTGTTTCCAATGGAGTAAATATCAAGAAAATTGTGCTCTTTAATATTTGTGTATTTTTTTTATACAGTATCAAAATTATTGGTCATTCTAAAATTTAGCCATCCAAGCTCGTCTACATAAAGTTTTTCAACTATTATTTTTGGCTCGATATATGTAACTTCATTTATTGAAATTCATTTACATGCACACACTGTCCTAAGGGCAAAGCTGAACTGTACATGTAATCAGAATAATGTACAAAATGATTACTAAAATTTTTGTCTAGTGCAAACTATGGCATGTTTATATTCAAATTAATCACTATCTTATAGGAATTCCAGCAATGTAAATTATATTCTACCTGGTCACTTCTATGAATTTTATAAGTAAAAAACAAAAACTCAATCTAAAGGACATAAATAGACAATTAAATACTTCATACCTCCGCGCCAACTGTCAAACATGTCACTGTCACCCCTGCCGCCCTCCCCTCCTCCCAGCAAGGGTTATTTGGTGGTGAAACTGTACAGTAGTAGGCTTTAAATTTTTATCTCATATAATATCACAGTCTAAAGTTAGGAGAATATAATTTGCATTGCTGGAATCCTTGCAAGACAGCGAATAATTTGAATATAAATGTCATATATTTTGCACAAGAGATAAAAATTTGAGTACTGTACTGTACATTAGTTTAGTACATTTTATAATGTAAAGTTTTTCAACTATATTTTTTGGTAGATTTACATAAATTTCTTGATTTATTTTCATTCATTTACATGCACACACCATACTAAAAGAAACATAAAACAAATAAATGACCTTAGTGCAAACCTGGAGTGTACATGTACAAAATGATAAAGGTACTAAAATTGTTATGTCTGGTGCAAATTATAGCTTGTTTATATTCAAATTAATCACTATATTATAAGAATTCCAGAAATGTAAATTATATTCTCCCCGGTCACTTCTATTAATTTTTATAAGCAAAAACCAATAACTCAATATAAAGGACTTAAATAAACAAAAATACCGGGGTCTAAGTGTCAAACGTATCACATCACGTCACCTCCTGTTCCCCCGCCCTCCCTCCCCCTCATCTGCCCAGCCAGGTTTTTATCTTATATAATACAGTATCTCAGACTAAAGTTAGGAGACTATAATTTGCATTGCTGAAATCCTTGCAAGACAGCGAATAATTTGAATATAAACGTCATATATTTTGCACAAAAGATACAATTTTTGCTCTCTAATAAAATTCTTAAATTAGATCTAAAATTTGTATGTCTAATGCAAATTATAGCTTGTTTGTATTCAAATTAATCACTATCTTATAAGAATTCCAGCAATGTAAATTATATTCTCCCCGGTCATATCTATGGAATTTTACGAGCAAAAAGAAAAACACCAAAAAAATTAATACTTCATCAGACGCACTAACTGTCAAAGTACAACTCACCTCCCCCCCCCCTTTTCTGTCCCTCCCTCCCTACCCCTGCACCTCAGAAAAAGGTTTGGGGCTTTCCTGTAGGCTTACAGTGTTTATCTCATATAATATCTCAGACTAAAGTTAGGAGAATATAATTTGCATTGCTGGAATCCTTGCAAGACAGTGAATAATTTGAATAGAAATGGCATATATTTTGCACAAAAGATAAAATTAATCACCTGTATCACATTACAGTAGTGATTTAAGAGTAAGATTGTATATGTACGTATATATATATATATATATATATATATATATATATATATATATATATATATATATATATATATATATATATATATATATATATATATATATATATATATATATATATATATATATATATATATATATATATATATATACAGTTGTACCCCACTTAACGCAGTCAATAGAACCCAGAGGGTCCCGTGTTAAGTGAAATCCGCGTTAAGTGAGCAACAGAACATATGGGATTAATTCCAATAGAAACCAGCCCGACCCCCAAACTCCACTTTTTGAAGACGCATAACTATGTTGTAGTAAAAATAACATCTTAATTTTATGATGGTACATGCACACAATTAATACTTAAGAGAAATAGAGAAATACAGTCGCCAAGTTAATGTCCATTCAAATAATGGACTCGACTCCCTCCCCCTCTCACACTACACTCGCTGGCTCTTCCCTCTGAGAAATTTTGGGGGGAAAACCAGGTATAGTAATAAATAATTCCTCAAACTAAAGTTAGGATAATATAATTGACATTGCTGGATTCCTTGTAAGACCAGGAATATTTTGAATATAAATGTCATATATTTTTCACAAAAGATAACATATTTACTCAGAATAAACTTTACATCTAAAATTTGTATGTCTAATGCAAAATCTATGATGTTTATATTCAAAATGATCACCAAATTATAAGAATTCCAGCAATGTAAATTATATTCTGACCGGGTAATTTGTATGAATTTTATGAGCTAAAACAAATATCTTCAGTTAATAAAAAAAAAAAAATATTCTTCACTGTAACAGATGGTCGGTCGGTCCCTCCCTCCCCCCCACCCCCCACCAACCGTCTCACCAGATGTGTGGGAAAACCAGAATATTTACCTTTTAGTAATAAATAATACCTCAAACTAAAGTTAGGATAATATAATTGACATTGCTGGATTCCTTGTAAGACCAGGAATATTTTGAATATAAATGTCATATATTTTTCACAAAAGATAACATATTTACTCAGAATAAACCTGTACATCTAAAATTTGTATGTCTAATGCAAAATCTATGATATTTATATTCAAAATGATCACCAAATTATAAGAATTCCAGCAATGTAAATTATATTCTGGCTGGGTAATTTGTATGAATTTTATGAGCTAAAACAGGCAGTCAGGCAGGGTGGCGGGTGGGGCGAATCTAAAAATAGCTCTCGAGCCGGACACTCACCGCTTATATGTGGAAAAAACCCACGTTAAGTGAAAGTTCAGCTCTGGCGAGGCACCGCGTATATGGTAAAACGCGCTAAGTGAAACCGCGTTAGGCGGGGTAATACTGTATATATATATATATATATATATATATATATATATATATATATATATATATATATATATATATATATATATATCTATATATATATATATATATATATATATATATATATATATATATATATATATATATATATATATATATATATATATATATATATATATATATATATATATATATATATGTATATATATATATATATCTATATATATATATATATATATATTGATTTAAGGATGATTTAGGGGAATTTTAGGAGTGTTTCTGACTTTATGCATTTTTGGCTTTACTTTGCATATACTTTTCTGTGAGCTGGAACCAATTACCCAAAATCCCATTGAAACAATGGTTTCGGTTAACGAAATTTTCGGTTAACGAGCGACCTCTGGAACGAATTGTGTTCGTTAACCGAGGGACCACTGTACATTGTTCCTGCGCTGGAGACATTCCCGTTGTTCCTCCTCTCCCCAAACATTAAGTCCGTTAATTTTCATTTTTTCGACACACTTTTTCAGAGTCCCTAGCTGCTGTAGAACCTGTTCTGATCCTGCATTACTTTCCGCCCCCTCCCGTGGCCCTGCTAATACATCAGCATAACTCCTCTTAGCAACCACCTCCATTCTGTCGGCTACTTCCTCAGTCTTAGCAAGGATGTCTTTCCCAACTTGTTCTAGTTTAGCAACCAGCATGGCTCTAGCTTCATCTATTTTCGTCCCTAGGAAACTCGTTCCCCTATGGCTTGCAATTGCCTCATTCACCTTGACTACACAGTCAGGGCAATACCAGCAACAGCCTTCATGCTTTACGGCAGTTTGCAACATCCTAAACGCTGTAAGGGTCAGGCCTGTATCCTCCATATCCGACATACCCCTGCAGTAATCACATATCATACTCATGGTTGTTGTTGTTGTGGGGGGTGGGGGGGGAGCAGACTGTGTATAGATCTACCTATTTAAAAATAAAGAGGAAAAAAGAACAGTACTTAGCTGCCCTCTGCTCTGGCTTTAAACCTGCCCTGTTGCCTTTAGAGTTGTCTTCTGTTTTCCTTTTCAGTTCACTACGGCATTTGTCGGTATTTATGTGCTATCTCTATGTACACTGCATTTTGCTATGAATAACGGATTTTATGCACCCACTCAGTCCTTTAGAAACACAGAAAAATAAAATAAAACTTTCTTTGGGGCTGTAATAGAATGCCTTTAAGGATAGCCAAGCTTGTTGATTTTATTTATTTATTTTTTATTTCAACTAGTATTTCCTTATACAGCTCCTCCCCGACTTACGACGGGGTTAGGGACCCAAATCCAGGTCTTAAGTCGAAATGGTCGTAAGTCGGAAATGCTTAAATAATACATAGAAAATCTAAAATGGGTGTCTCTTTTTCTTCTCAGCCCCACAAAACACTCACTTTTAAGTTTGCCAGTCATTTTAAAGTGAATTACAAACGAAAAATTTTTTCTGTGCACTGACTTTGGGACTCAAAAATACGTAATTTGACAAAATTTGGGTATGACTGAGGCAGGTCGTAAGTGCGGGTGGTTGTAAGTCGGGGAGGAGCTGTACTTTCTTTTTCTGTACTCATCGACGACTATATCTCTTTGTGCTATCACTGTGTACACTGTATTTCCCTGTGAATGGTGTATTGTAGGCACAGTTTCAGTCCATGAGAAAGCACACAAACAAAATAAAATTTAAAGTCTCTGTGGCACCTGTAACACGACTTGATTTCAGCTGGCAGTGGTGCCTTTCCAACTTGCTTGCCAGTTTTTATTCACTTTAATTTATTTACAATCTCTTCTGTGGGCATTCTAAGTAAAAGCCATTTGCTCCTTAAAAGTACAATGGAAGTAACATTCATTAATGTTGATGGGTTAAGTTTTCAAACCCAATACATGGTGAGTGCTGGCAACATTGTTAGGGAGAGCAGAAACGATCAGCTATTACCTCTCTTTAAACAAGAGATCGGGAATATACAGCTGCTCAATAGCTCATCCAGGATTGAGTGTTAGATTTTTGGGGAAAATTAATTATTTTTTATAACGTTTTATTAACCCAGCACCAAATGAACCAAAATAATAAGGGAATTACTATATGGTGAAATTGCATGCTGTTGTTATAAAGATTCATTTCGCAGCAGTTTCATAGCGTTTATCGCCTCAGCAGTGCCTCGCCAAGCTGAGACTTTCACTTAACCGCAGTTTTTTTCCACATATCTGCGGTGAGGTGTCATTTCGAGCAGCTATTTTAGATTGCCCACCGCCACCTGCCTGACTGCTGTTTTAGCTCATAAAAATTCGCCACAAATTACCCGGCCAGAATATAATTTACATTGCTGGAATTCTTATAATTTGGTGATCATTTTGAATATAAACATCATATATTTTGCATTAAACATACAATTTTTAGATAAAAATTTTTCTCTAGGTAACTATGTTATCTTTTGTGCAAAATATGACATTTATATTCAAAATATTCCTGGTCTTACAAGGAATCCAGCAATGTCAATTATATTATCCTAACTTTAGTTTGAGGTATTATTTATTAAAATTTAGTGGTTATCCCACACATCTCCTTGGGACAGTTGGTGGGGGGTTGGGGGGAGGGAGGGACCGACAGACCATCTGTTACCCCGTGAAGAATTATTTTTTTTTTTATTAACTGAAGATATTTGTTTTAGCTCATAAAATTCATACAAATTACCCGGTCAGAATATAATTTACATTAGCACCAGATTCTTATAATTTAGTGATCATTTTTGAATATAAACATCTTATATTTTAGGTAAACATACGAATTTTAGATAAAAATTTTTCTCTAGATAACTATGTTATCTTTTGTGCAAATATATGACATTTATATTCAAAAATATTCCTAGTCTTACAAGGAATCCAGCAATGTCAATTATATTATCCTAACTTTAGTTTGAGGTATTATTTATTACTATACCTGGTTTTCCCCCCAAAATTTCTCAGAGAGGGAAGAGCCAGCGAGTGTAGTGTGAGAAGAGGGGGAGGGAGTTGAGTCCATTATTTGAATGGACATTAACTTGGCCACTGTATTTCTCTATTTCTCTTAAGTATTAATTGTGTGCATGTACCATCATAAAATTAAGATGTTATTTTTACTACAACATAGGTATGTGCCTTCAAAAAGTGGAGTTTGGGGGTCGGGCCGGTTTCTATTGGAATTAATCCCATATGTTCTGTTGTTCACTTAACGCGGATTTCACTTAACGCGGGACCCTCTGGGTTCAATTGACCGCGTTAAGTGGGGTACAACTGTAATTCATATTTTATTCCTATAATTCATTCATCTTTATCTATTTCATAATATATTTCTATTATACCCCCTGTAATACACATAATCTATTTCTGGAACTGCACAATTAATTCAGATTATTACTGATTCCATTTGTTTACCAGTAATTATTTAATAAACAAAACACGAATTCTGAATTATAACAATCCGCACTAACGAGGGTACAGTGGACATTTAACAGAGTAAAAAAAAAATTGAAGATAATTATGTACTGTATATATACTACCAACAACAACACCACTCACCACCACCAGTAACACTCACCACCACGAACACTCACCACTACTCACCATCAACAGTCTACCACTAACATTCACCACCACTCACCATCACCACCAACAACACTCACCACCACTCACCATCACCACCAACACTCATCATCACCACTAACATTCACTACCACCACCACCATTCACCATCATCTTCAACACTCACTAACACTACCAACACTCACCACCACTACTGCTCACTCCCCTTCCCCTTCCATGACCACACACCAACTACTGCAGATGTAAGAACCATTTTTATTATCTTTCTGTTCTTGGCCTTATGATAATTTTTTTTGTACATTCTGTATGAACAATTGTGTGTGCATGTAACAGAGTAAAAGAAATGACTAAAAATACGTATACAGTATCTACTCAATACAGTATTACGAGTTGAAAAATAACAATAACACAGCTGCGCCTGGTAGGAGGAGAGGTAAGGCGATGTAGTTACGGTGACTTCTAACCTGGTGACCTGCCAAGTCCATACACACACACGTTTGTGTTAGGTAAATGAAATTATTTTGTATAAATTTATTGTTTTTCTATTTATAAATTATTTGAGTTATTTAGACATTATTTCATCATTATAGCAGCAGGATATAAAACTTGTTCGGGCTCTTCAGTGGCTCAGGAACGGAACCTATTTTTCTCCAAAATTTATTAATATCAATGTACGATCAATCACTTAGCGATGTTTTTATTTTTTGAGGTCTCTACAGATAGTCCCCGACTTACGACCGACTCGACTTACGTCCACCCGCACTTACGACCGCCTCAGCCGTACCAAAATGTGGTCAAATTATGTATTTTTGAGTCCCAAAGTCAGTACACAGACAAAATTTTCATCTGTAATTCACTTTAAAATGGCTGTCAAGCTTAAAAGTGAGTGTTTTGTGGTGCTGAAAAGAAAAAGAGACCCAAATTTTCGATTTTCTATGTGTTATTTAAGCATTTCCTACTTACGACCATTTCGACTTACGACCTGGATGTCGGTCCCTAACCCCGTCGTAAGTCGGGGAGTACCTGTAATTCCATCGTATAATGGTCATTGCCTGTATTTATTAATATGATTTTATTTATTCATTACATATATTCATTACAGTATATATTATTTTATGTACAAACAATAGTGTGTCTCACATGTAAACCATCCTCTGGGCAATGTGACAGTTCAACTACACAGCTCTGCAATCTCTGGGGATGGGCAGAGTCTCCAACACATCCATTGTGGGTCGCACATCTTACGCCATTCCGAAATTGCTTCATCATATCTCAGAATATTAGAGTTATTGTACATCACTTTTTCACAGCAGTAACAATGCTGGAAAATCATTCAGGTAGCCATCGGGTAATGACCATCATAAATCTGATCTTAGCCATCGCATAGCGGTATTTAGTGTTAATTACTTAACATCATAAAACTGATTGATCGTATATCAATCAGTCATATACCGGGTAACTGTCAACACCTCTATAACAGAAAATTTGATTTGACTGCATTTATAAAAAATATTTCTTACTATCCCTATATTTCACTAATAATTTCTTTCAGGCATAATGAAGCTTGATGACCTAAAGCATGTGTTCAAGTCATCAACATGCGCTCCAGTGGATGCCAAATCATACATCGTGAATTTACTTAACAAATTTGAGGTGGCTCTCACCTGGGACAACCGAACCTTGCTCATCCCTTCCCTCCTTCCATCTGAAGTGCAGCTGCGTGAGGGACTACCAGGGATGGATGTTAGGGTAAAGGTGCTCATTCTTCCAGGGGAAACATGTTCATTATTTCTTTGTTTTTCTTTAATTGGTTTGTCTTCATTAAATATTGTATTGATGTGGCTTTTTTATTTTAGAATAGATTGCTCATTACAATATTTACCTAACACAACTTATAGTTTAACAAATTGTGAT
Source organism: Homarus americanus (assembly GCF_018991925.1). Lineage (NCBI taxonomy): Eukaryota > Metazoa > Arthropoda > Malacostraca > Decapoda > Nephropidae > Homarus > Homarus americanus. The sequence continues at coordinate 10,471,692 of NW_024714177.1, forward strand.
CCCCATCCACAAGGGATTAAAGAATTTAAAAATTAGTTATTATTCCTTATCAAAAACAGGGTAAATTTATGGTGCCATCAATGTCAGTATTTTGATTATTTTTTTTAACAAACTCATAAAACAAAAACTACCTTCCAATTTTTTTTTTTTTATGCGTATACTTTTACAGTATAATGTTTGGAATTTTGAGAATATTCACAAACCTCCAGAGTACACTAAAAATCTGATGGATTGTGAGTTATGCATTACATCAATTTCATGGGGACATTTATTTGTTCTATTTGGGCATAGCTGGATGGATCACAGAAAATGTTTTAGTACACATGTACAGTAAATATATTTTCAGTTTGGTAGTAAGGTTTTTTTAAACATCACATTTATTTATAAAGTAAATGCAGTAAACAACAAAAACAGGAAAAAAAAAACTTATTTCACTCAACAAAGCTGTTATATTGCTATGCTTTTTGTCGTCTGCTAGTTGTGTTGCTGTATACTTTACTTTTCTTTATCCTCTTCACCACTGAATAGCCTATAGCTGCTGAGGCAGTTGGTCACATCTCTGTTGCACTCCCCTGGGCAAAATGAATTTGAACCTGAACCTGCTCCAGTGTTTGTCAAATCTGGTCTTCAATGAATTAAAAAATGTTGCCATCACAACTTTTTCTGGGTGATTATTCCAAGAGTTCACAGACTTCACTCCAAAAAAGTTTGCCCGTTCAATTACCCCAAAAACCATTGAAACAATGGTTTCGGTTAATGAATTTTCGGTTAACGAGCAACCTTCTGGAACGAATTGTGCTTATTAGCCGAGGGACCACTGTACTGTACTGTAAAAATTTAAAAATACTCTGTGTTCAAGAGACCCACAAGCAAGATGTTTCCTCCACTGAACAGAGACACAAACTGACGCCTTGGTGGGTGAGTGAAGTGGCTGATGGGCGCATTCAAAACTAGTTCCCTGTACTGCAATTATGTTAAATAAGTGTTATAATGACTAATAATTTTAATATAAAACTTGGAAAATTATTGAATAACACAACCTTCTTGATATTTACTCCAATGGAAATGAATATAAGCCCTAGAACCGGACACTGTATTGGCGGTCTAATCTTCCAGCTGGTGAGCAAGCCAAAACATGTTGACATAGCCAAGAATTTCGTTAACCGAATTTTTGTTCGTTAACCGAATTGAAGATTCTTATGGAAGGTAATTCGTTAACCGAAATTTCGTTAACCGAGGCGTTCGTTAACCTAGGGACCACTGTACAGTGGTTTAATCAGATTTGATAGAGGCCTAACGAGAGCTAATAGATAAGAGATGACACTTAATGTATAAACAAGCTGAAGGTGGGGGAGGAGGACTGGCTGTTGTCATGATCGCAAGTATTTTATTTATAACATACTACAGTATTAAATAACATAAAAAATGCAATATATAATTTGACTTCAAATATAATGAGAGTGAATCAAGGTAATTTCTTCCCTGTCTGTAGGGCTGTGGTGGACTGTTTGTATCCGCGTTCATGTTTGTTTTTATTTATTCATTATATTCTTGTATGAGTCAGTCTCTTATGGTGTATGTTTCATCATTAATGATATAAAATATTAAATAATAGAAAAATATGCCAGGTGGGTGTGTGTGTGACATGTCAATGTATGTATTAAGTCATTTCTGGCAACTGTATATTTTCAACTTTTTGTTGCTGAACTTTTCAATAAACCATTAATTATTATTATTATTTACCTCACACCACCTGCTCCCCTGTACCCCACTTCAGTGACCATCACTACCTCAGACCACCCCCACCCACCACCACCCTACCGCTTCCCCACACTTCACTACAGAGAACATCACTACCTCACATCATCCCCACCCACCACCACCCTCCTGCTCCAGTGCACCCCCTCCAGTGACCATCACTACCTCATACTACCTGTACCTAGCACCCCTCCTCTTCCTCGCCCTCCTTCCCCACACACCCTCCCAAGATCACTCACTAACTACCGTGGACATATATGTTTACAGTATACAGTACTGCTCTCTATTTGACCTTATGATAATTTATTTATTTTATTTTTTTGCTCATACTGTATGAACAATTGTGTTTGTATGCAACAGAATAAAAGAAATTGAATAAAAATATGTATATTCACTTGAAATTGCAACACAAAATGTCAAACAATTTTATTCAACTCAGAGGGGACCCCATACACAAGTTGTTAAATACATTTAATACTGTATGTTTCATTAGATAAGGTTTTTCAAAGATTTAATCGATAAATATCAAATGAAGAAAGCTGATCACCTGATAAAAATATAGTTTCCCGTGACCTCAATAGATGGCAGTACAAGCACAGGCCAATAGGCCCAAAACTACCATTCGCATGTAAACATGAAGTCACCTTGAGTCTGAATAACTCCATTCCAGGAAGCAGTTGTTCAGACTCAGTGTGAGGTATAAATTGTTAAAAAAAAAATAATTGAATTAGTCTCAAGAATTTTTTCTTTCTTTATCTTCTTCCTCATAGGTCAGCTCTCTACTGTACCTATGGTAACTTATTGCAGTGTTTCCTCTTCACATTTAGTGAAAGAACATTAAATGTCTTTTATGTTTCATTTCTTAGAGAAGCATTAAAATTTGTTTATATGTTTCATTAAATATGTTTTTAAATTTAATAATAAAATATTACATGATGAAAGCCAAGACTACTAAACAACATCTACATCAACACTTAAGAGTTCTATTGTTCCACGAGAAACCTTGAGTTTAAGTAGCTGCAGTCTAGGAAGCAATTGTTCACACACAATGTGAGGTATAATTTAGTAAAGAATGTTTTGAAATAATTGAATTAGTGTTGAAGTGAGGAAAATAGTGTCTTAAGGAGGAATTTTTTAATGTATGTTTTGCGGCTGTGGTCCCATACCCTCCTTTTACATGCTCTCTCTCTCCTTTGAACATGTATTTCGTCTTTTACATGGTTTTCAATGGTTTATTATTTATTCATTTATCATAAATTTGCACAGTGGGAGGCTTTTAAGGAATGTGTCAAGCAGGACTATATTGTAGCTGGTGTATTTTTGTGCCTCCCAGACCCTAATTGCCTTTTAACACTGAAATTTATATCATATTATAGTAAGATTTGATACTGTACCTATTTTATTGGCCTCTATCTCATACTAAAACACAGCCCTACAGCAATCATGATTTTAGTCACTTGTATCCTGAAGGGCACAGCAACTTTGTAATCCACCAGTCCAGTTCTATAGTTATCTCTCAACAATTGCATGATCAGGTTTTAAAATTGTACATGCTTACAAATACCATTTTTCAATACAGTATGTAAAAAATGTAAGGATTCAGTATAAGTAGAAATCTGAGTCTCTTACCAAAAATATGAAACACTAATCCGTAGCCATTGCACTGTTGCTAATATTATTAAATATAAACATTTAGTAAAAAAATATATTCAGTACATAAATGCATACATATACTCTATGCCATCATTTTTGCTGATCCATTCCAGTAGGAGTTGAAGTTTCATATGTAGTAATACAATGTATTTATTTTGTGACACTTTTAAAGCATTTTGCATATGGGTCTTTTTATGTATCATTTTATTGATTGGTCTCATTTCCCCTGGATTTTTTTGTAGTTACTTTTTCCACAAATTTTAATGAAGTACAGTACTGTACTGTACTGTACCTTGAACTAGAATACAGTATTACAGTTTTACTTTGTCATGAATATTTGCAAACAATTCTCCTAATCAGTTTCTAATGTGAATAATGGCAGCATAATGTAAAAATAGAAATGAGTGAGTAGGTATATATACTGTAGATATGATAAGTATAACTCGCACATAATGTTTAAAGCCCGTATTTGGACATGTTCTTTCCTGGGTTAGGCTATAGCCCTAAACTGTACCTTGATTATCCTTATTTATATTTACCTATTTAATAAAAAGATTATTATTATTTTCACATAGCTTCTGAAATTAATTTTGGTCAAATTAAACCATGTGACAACAAGGAGCATCTGGTGTAAGTTACCTCGAATCTTTGGTTTATTTTAACCAGTATTGATATCAAAAGGGTAGGTGGGTAGTCTTTGATTGCCTTAGGAAGTTGCAACCGAGCCTTTCCTGTTGCTTCCACCTTGTGGGTTGGCATTAGAAGGAATCCAGTCTTAAAACGTAACTTCAGCATGCCTGATGGCAACCAGGTCATCAGAAAATGCAGCAGAAACAAGGTCTCTGCTGCATTTTTTGAGCAGTACCTGGGTTTTCAGTGGTAAGTTAGGGGAGGATTCCATTCTGTTTTTTTCCAACAACTGCCATCAGGTAATCATGGCTAACACATGAAAGTGTACAAAATGGTTTTAAAACATCGATGATGATAATGTGAAAATAATAATTTTTTTTTTGTAAGTACCTGTACTGTATATAAATACAGGTATCCCTCACTATCCAAATGATATTCATATGAATATTCAGTTATTTGATTGCTGTATCCTTCCACCTCATTGTGTTATCCAAAGGTAACATTTGTTATCAAAATGTTTGTCAGAACAAACATTCAAATTGCAAACCAACAACAACCCGAGATTCAGCTGGGTGGCCATTTTGCTCCACCATATGTGTTGAAATGTGCCTTTTCTCAAGGCTCATGATGTCATCCCCCTCCTGCATTCTCCCACTCTCCATTCTTTCCGTATTCACTGCAAGTGAAGTGCTCTCTCTTTATCCATCTGTATTCATGGATTCCTGTTGTGAATCTGTATGTAATGGCATCCTAGTACTGTATAGTGGTGATTCGCTCACAACCCCCACCATCGCCTGTGACCCCGCTTAAGATAATTAAGCATCAAGAACGGGGATAAAACCCATCTAAGACTGGGAGATCAAGGCATGCCTCCTTCTATGGTCGCCATTATACTCAAGCATGCTCAGGAGATCAAGGACGCACAGATAGAAGCAAGCAGGCTTACGTTATCCTATGATGCTGTGATGGACAACATAGAGCATCTCCTCCAGCTATTGATAGAAAACCCACATATTTTATTTTATTTTATTACATGATGTTTTGTAATTGTGTAAAGCACAAGAATAAACCAAAACATAGTTAACTTGGCTGCAAAAAAAAAAAAATATTTTGTTGGTCGGCTACTAAACCCTATTTCTTCATTTATTATATTATTCATTATCCAAATACTTTTTAACTGAAGGGTTTTCAAGGGACCTAACCCATTTGGGAAGTGAAGGATATTTGTAAAGATAATCAAGGTATAGGGCTATTTTGTTCAATCAGACAATAATTATTTATTACTGTAACTCATAACTTCTGGTAAACACTCGGTAGAAGCTGCTGGGATGTAAACAAACTCATTTAACTCGCTTTAAGGAACTCTCATCTTCTGAACAGACTTTTTTATATTGCATGCATAGTTACTTTATTTATTGTTTAAGAATTAAATAAAAATTTAAATGAGTTTGTAAGAGTGATATAGTGTGTCTGGAAGCAAAACTTAGTCTCCTGGTAGGCCGAGGGTAATGTGGGTGATCCAGGACCCAGAAAACAGTAAATTCCTCAAAAATATTTGGTCTTGGTCCCAAAGGTCCTGAATTTGAAGGTCTCTGCCTGTATTTCTAAAGTTGTTAGATTGAAAGCCACAGTTTCCAAAACGAAATTAATAGTAAGAGGTAGTCAATAGTATATAATGTGGATTTGCACTGGAAGGAACACACAAAAAATTGGGAGTGTGCCTGATGCAGTTTATTTGTACATTTTGAATTGAAATGATAAAAAAATAAAAAATAAAAAAATAAATGGACAATTCAATAATTAAAGGTGGCTAAATTAAGGTTGAGAGATCATGTGGGAAATTCTAGCAAGGCATGCATAAGTATGGCTGTACATTAAACACTTCCTTTAAAGAAAGTTTTTCTAACACACTGTAAACTATTTATTAAATAGAGTTGTCAGATATAACCATCTTGGTAGCCATTTTTTATACCATTGTCTTACAAAAATTTTGGACCTTCAGATTCCAGTACGCTCAAGAGGTTGGTCTGTACGGAGCAAGAAGTTCTCCAGCAATTCAGGGTCTACTATTGTTGGCAACTCTGCCTTCTACATGGCCAATACTGAGGAGCGTAAACCAAGACCATTATCTTCTCATGGACTTACAAACAAGCTATAGGTACTGTTATGGATTATTATTATTATATACTATATATATATATATATATATATATATATATATATATATATATATATATATATATATATATATATATATATATATATATATATATATATATATATATATATATATTATTATATACTATATATATGTATGTATATATATATATATATATATATATATATATATATATATATATATATATATATATATATATATATATATATATATATATATATATATATATATATATATATATATATATATATATATATATATATATATATATATATATATATATATATATATATATATATATATATATATATATATATATATACACACACACACAGTGGTCCCTCGGTTAACGAGCACAATCCGTTCTACAAGGTTGCTGGTTAACGAAAAACCTGTTAACGAAACCATTGTTTCAATGGGTTTTTAGTGTGGTTCCAGCTCACCGAAGTTGCCTATATTCAACAAAAAGGTGTTAAAAGTACACTACTTTGAGGTGTGTATATAGAAGGCTCCTGGATGATGATGATGATGATGATGGGAATTAGAATGGGGGGTGGAGAAGGGAGAAGAAGGCATTGGGGTGGAAGGAAGTCATTCATGGTGCCATTCACCCATAAAATTTTAGTTCTTTTGGTGTAATTCAAGATTATTTTCTTTAAATCAACACTGCACTGCATTATCTATTATCAATATGTAAAATAAATTTCAAAATGACCACTAATTTGCTTGCAACACAGAAAAAAAAGCGTTTATTTGAAGAGAGTCTCAAGCAAGATGTTACTTCCACTGAAAAGACAGAGACTGGCGCCTGTTTGGTGTGTTGACAGGCTGGATGGCGTGTATAAAACTAGTTTCCTTACCTTCAATTATGTTCAATAATTGTTAAAATGACAAAAAAATTTAATATTAAACTTTTAAGCAATTGAATAGTATAAACTTCTTGATATTTACTAAAATGGTAAGGAATATATGCCCTAGAACGAATTACTGTATTGGTGGACTAATACTACATCTGGTGGACACGCCAAATGCAAGCTTATGTTGAGGTCGGTTCGTAAGAAACTCGTTAATCAAGGGATTGCTCGTTAACCGAAGTTAAGAATCTTATGGAAGGTAACTCGTTAACCGAAATCTCGTTAACGGCGCCGTTAACCGAGGGACCACTGTAATAGAGGACCACAAAATAAAAATCCAGGAACTTGGGGGTGGGGGGTGGCTGTACAGTGATCCCTCGGTTAACGAAAACTGAATGCAATTACCTTCCATAAGAATCTTCAACTCGATTAACGAACAAAAATTCGGTTAACGAAATCCTTCTATCGTGTCAACATGTTTTCGCTCCTGCTCACCAGATGGAGTATTAGTCCGCCAATAATCCGTTTTTGGGGCTTAAATTCGTTACCATTTGAGTAAATATCAAGGTACTATTCAATAATTTCAGTCTTATATTAAAATTTTTAGTCATTTTAACAATTATTTTAACATAATAAAAACAGAGAACAAGTTTTAGCATGCCAAACAGCCACTTGACTCACCAGAATGGTGTCAGTGGAGCAGCATCTTGTTTGAGACTCTCTTGAACATAAACTATTTTTCGTTTTACAGTACCTGTACAATTATTGGTCATTCTGAAATTTATTTTACATATTGACAATATATAGTGCAGTGCAGTGTTGATTTAAAGAAAATACCTAAAATTTATGGGTGAAATGGCAGCATGAAGCATGGGGTGATTTCTCTTCCAACAAAACTTTTCATTTATTTTTAGTTTGTATGTAATTTTCGGTGAGCTGGAACCAATTACCCAAAATCCCATTGAAACAATGGTTTCGGTTAATGAATGACCTTCTGGAACAAACTGTGTTCGTTAACCGAGGGACCACAGTATATGAAAAACTAATTTTTTTTTTGTATTTAATTATTTATTTTTTATTTTTACAAAAAAATCAGGGGTTGACCTATATATAAGATCGGTTTATGCACGAGTATATACGGTAAATGAAATGATCAAAGTCAAAGACGTATAGAAACAGTATTAGAGGAATATCCATGGAGAGGATTTCACATATTTTCATCATCCACTAGGGAGCCCCAAGAAAGAAACTGCTGAACCCAGTATAACTCCATCATCAGAAGCTCCAGCTGTCCAAGTGACCCACCGCTCAGCTCCACATGCTGCAATCAGAAGACTTTTACTCATGTCTTACTTCCCATCTGGATTTTGGTCTCGGCTCATCACCAGGATACTAGCGGATGATGCTGTTGTTGATATAATTAGGAGTTACTTTGTCATGCCAAGAGAGGTAAGACTGCTAATATGTATGATTTCTATCATATTCTCTTTGTTTACTTAACTTTTATAACTTCCCTTTGCAGCTAAAATATTATAATTATATTTATTTAACACCTGTAATTAATTACCATACTCATTTAATCACTGAGAAATCACCCAAAATAGGAGGGACTTTCATCAGACATGACTTACTGTTTGATTAAAATAACACAAAATTATATTAAAAGTACAATACAGTATGCCATATCATTGATTCACGAAGCATTGAAGACCAATTTACACATTCTTAATACAGTACAGTAGAATCCCAGTTATCCAGTATCCGGTCAACCGGTAGAATCAACTAACCAGCACTAAAATTAAATAATAATAATAATAATACCGGTAATAATAATAATAATAATAATAATAATAATAATAATAATAATAATAATAATAATAATAATAATAATAATAATAATAATTCCTCCAAAATCAGCTAGTATCTTAAATTTGAATTTCACTCACTATGGGAATGAGCTGCCATATTTATTGCTGTGATAAACAATAAAATCAATGCATAACATATCATTAAATACAATATCACATATTTTATGTAAAAAAATTAGCTCCTTCCACACTCAAACCATCCTCTGTGTGAAGTGACCCATTTCAGCCAAGTAGTCAAACAGCTGACTCACAGCTGTAAAGTTGTGTGTGTGTACCATGACGTCACATTGGGAGGGAGCGCTGCTACACAGTTATAGCTCATCACCTCCACACACATACACACCCATGCTCTTCATTTTTCTTAATTTTATAGTTTTATATTATAGTTTCTTTATTTCTAAGTCACAGTTGAATATTGTAATTATTTTTCAAAACTTTTATAGTTTCATTACAAATAACAATTTACGAGGCTGGCGAGTAGGCTACGTAGTTATTAGCCAAGGCCTTGGCTACAACTGCCTCCACACACGTTCACTTCTCACACATACACACCCATGCTGTTCATTTTTCTTCTTTTTATTTTATATTTTCTTTATTTCTATGCCATATTAGAGTATTATTGTAATGAATTTTCAACAACTTTTACAGTTTTAATTACAAGTAACAATGAACAGGTACCCGGTGGCTGGAATGGTGAGTTGGCAATATAGTCATACCCTACCGCCTACACACACAAATTCAGTTCCCACAAATACACACCTATGTTCTTCATTTTTTTTATTTTATAGTTTTATATTAATTTTTTTTTACTTTTAAGCCACATTAGAGTACATATTGTAATGAATTTTCCACAACTTTTATATGTAGTATCATTACATGTAACAATAAGCCCAATAGCTGAGCTGACAATTCAGTGTAGTTCACTTCCCACACATACAAACCCATGCTCTTCATATTTCTTGTTTTATGATTTATATTACAGTAGTATATGGATTTTCTTTATTTCTAAGTCACACGGTTTATATAGAGCGGAATAAGTGTTAAAGAAGTCTGTTTTTCTGAGATGAATTTGTAAGGTCAGCCTGTAGCACTGTGCATTGTAGGATTTATTGGGGGATCTTAAGAATGATTTTCAACAAACCGGAAAAACTGTTTATCCAGCACCTCTTAATCTCCGAAGGTACTGGATAACTGGGATTCTACTGTACATATAATTTGATGTGCTACTGTAGTATATTATATACCATATAACTTGGCACAACAGCAAACATTGTGGGCTTCCTGCTCTGGCCTTATACAGTGATCCCTCGGTTAACAAGCGCCTCGGTTCACGAAATTTCGGTTAACGAATTTCCTTCCATAAGATTCTTAACTTCGGTTAACGAGCATTCCCTCGATTAATGAATTCCTTACGAGCGCCCCTCCACAAGTTTTCGCTTGCACAGTAGCTGTCATATGAGTCCGCCAATACAGTAATCGGTTCTAGGGCTTAAATTCTTTACTATTTTAGTAAATATCAAGAAGTTTGTACTATTCAATAATTTTAAAAGTCTTATATTAAAATTTTTAGTCATTTTAACAATTATTTAACATAATTTAAGTACAGGGAAACTAGTTTTTAGTGCGCCAAACAGCCTGTCAACACACCATACAGGCGTCAGTCTCTGTCTTTTCAGTGGAGGTAACACCTTGCTTCAGACTCTCTTCAACATAAACGCTTTTTTTCTGTGTTTCCAGTCAAACTATTGGTCATTTTGAAATATATTTTACATATTGACAATATATAATGCAGTGCAGTGTTGATCTAAAGAAAATAATCTTTAATTTCACCAAGTGAACTAAAATTTTATGGGTGAAATGGCACCATGGGGCGACTTCTCTTCCACCCCAATGCCTTCTCTTCTCCCTTCTCCTTTACTACCTTTTTTGGTTGACTTTAGGCAATTTTTGGTGAGCTGGAACCAATTACCCAAAAACCCATTGAAACAATGGCTTCAGTTAACGAATTTTTTGGTTAACGAGCAACCTTCCAGAACGAATTGTGCTCGTTAACCGAGGGACCACTGTATATGTATTAATAACACAGAATTGGTTAAATTCCAGTTCACTTCTATTCCCATGCTTTTTTTTTTAATTGTGGTCCCAAACATTGACAAATGTGTGTGTGTGTGTGTAACCTGGATCAGTAATGGGCACACTGTTGTCACTAACACCTGAAGGTGTAAAAGTGAGCCTGGTGGACCTCGTGTTTCACAATGAACCCGCTTACACTACCTCATCTTGGTGTGGCAGACACAAAGTTTAAATTTACACAACCATGGAATGTGACAAATAGATCCAAAGATAGACAAATGTGTGTATACCCCAGGTCAGTAATCTACCCCAAGTGTTTAAAGCCATTGTCTGCCGCACTGAGATGAGGTGATGTGGGCGGGTTCCTTGTGAAACACCATGTGGCCCGCTCACTTTTACACCTCTGTATGTTAGTGCAGGCCGTTGCTCACCCCACCTAGGGCACATTATGTTTTTATTGTGTTTCATAAATATTCATTAACTTGATAAGAGGTAAGGGGAATTCTGTGCAAAAAAGAAAAAAAGAAGAGATCAGCAATATAATGTACTCAGAATGGTACCATTACTTTTACTGGCTAAAGAGATGCTTTGGCGGGTAACACTTACACAGGCAAAGCCCAATAAAGCACGCGGACTTCTACATACAATCAACACCTCAACCCGCCAGGATTATTGGGCTAATGAAATATATATGGATCCTCGTGTTTCGAAGCCGGATTTGGTAAAACGTTACTCTGACCACCTAAGTGATACGGGTGGTCCCCATTAGAGGTTCACGGCGCCATAAGCTCGTTGAACAGGCTTTGTGTGAAATATAACAAAGTCTAGGACTGCTTTTAGTATCCTGGTGGTCCAGCGGTTAGCGTTCCCCGGTCACAGTCATAGGCTTGTGGGCCGTGGGTTCGAATCCTGGCGGGTTGAGGTGTTGATTATATATATATATATATATATATATATATATATATATATATATATATATATATATATATATATATATATATATATATATATATATATAATATTATATTTTTTTAACTTTTCAACTTACTAGCCGTTTGGGCGGTCTATCCACTGTTAGTACAGGAGGAAACTGGGGACCGGGAAACCTGTGATGTTTGGTAGGGTCACACTGGATAACACCCTTCTCACGTGTGTCCAGGCTCGAACCCTTGACATATTGGTGAGAGTTATGCGTGTTCCTTTTTCTCCAATAGGTTTTAAATGACCGTGGGTTGTCATCAGTCCTGGGTGGCCAGGCAGAGTGGGTGTGCTGGCAGACTGGCATGGAACTTCATTATGCCCATACCACGCTCTTTCGCATGCGAGAAGTACTGCCCATACACTGTCATGGTCCATCTCCAGCTTCTTATGGACCTCATACCCCAACTCACGGCCCCAACCATCCTTCAACGCAACCCAATCATCTTGTGTATGACTATAAGAGCATGCGCTTTCTTGTTAGACAAGAAGGCGTATGGTCAGATGTTGAGGTGAGAATCTGTTTACAGTATCTTATTACTACTGTATATGTGTTTTTGTAATCTTTGGTGAGCTGTTTCTAAGAAACTATTGTTACCAAATTTTCTGTAATTCGATATTTCTGTTGTGTTTTTTATGTAAATACCGGAAATAATTTTACATTTTTTTTTAATATACCCGGTATGTTCTTTTTCTAAAACTTTGTTGCCGTACTTTATAAAAATTTACTTTAAAGTAGAAAAAGTAAATAAAGATATTAGCATGCCATATTAACTGTGTAGTTCCATATACTATACCAGTAATATTCATTTATTATTCTTAACCCTTAAGCCTTGGGTTAGTGTGCTGCTGGCAGTACTCCCCCCCCCCCTCCCCCCATGGGAATAAATCGAGAAAAAAAATAAACTTTTCCAAAAAATAAAAATAAATAAATACAAATAATAATAATAAAAACAAATGGCGGGAAAACAGGCGCTGTTCTGGAACATCACCCAGGACGCGCGCACTAGTCGGACGTTCTGGAACGTCACCCGGGGCCTAAGGGTTAGGTGGTCATGTTAAGGAATAAAAAAGGCACTTTTCTTTTTTTGCAGTGTAATTTAGAAAAATTTTAAATTTTCAAATGATTGCAGGTCAATAACTCAGCTGTGTTAGAGATATGCCTTCCAAATGAAGCTGTAGTAATCAAACGACCTCTTCAAGATAATGACATTACCAACTCAGCAGCAGATATTCTGGCTTGTGGCATACAGTCTGTTGTTCTGGATCCGGCACCAGAATGTGTTGCAAAGCTCCTCTCCCTTACTGTAGACCATATTGATACCTTGCTAGAAGACTGGTAAGTCTGTTCATTGTTAATTAGAGATTCCTCTTTATCATTAAGGTGCCAAGCATTCTTCACTAATTTACTCATAGCAAATTCTTGGCTTTGTACAGTTCTTTTCATGTTTCCATTAAGGATTTTACTACTAACTCTGAATGTTCTGTTAGATGCATTAGTCTCCATGAAAGAAGATTTGAGTGGTAGTTGAAAAGAAACAGCATAAGATCAGTAACTTTTGACTTACATGAGAATTTTTAACAGAGGTAATGAAGATATTGCCAGTTGTTTTCACATTCCACTACTGTATATTTAAGTGTCGATTTAAGTCACTGTTATAGGGGAACATCTAAATCTGCAACTATAAAGACGTTTAAAAGATGTGTATAGCCTTTCTTGTCATATTAATCGTATACTGTACACACTGTTACATTTTTTTAAGAATTTCCATTATTCAGTGGTTAACCCTTTGTGTACGGGGTAACTTCTGACTGAATAAAATCACCTGGTGTTGGCCAAATAGAAAATTAAGATTAGCATCCCTGTAGTAAAGGGCTTAAGTCTGGTCATGACACCTTTAATCTATGATCAGTGTTTTGCAATGTATTTACAAAAATTCAGATCCACTCATGGATTACACTTACTTGTATAGAAAAGAAAAATGTTATATTTTTAATCTCGCAACCTATAAACCTTAATTTTTTTTTCACTCAATAGATATGTATTTTATGTGTCACATTCCATTCATTTATTTATTCTCTTGTAGTGGAAGACAATTGTCAACTTCAATTTACAGTATACAAAACTAGTTTACCTTATCTCCTCCCGATATAAAGTCTCTGGTAAGTCATTAATAAGTCTAGCTACAAAACTTAATGTTAAAGTTTTTGAAAATATATTTCTATTCTATACGACCTTTATATCTTTCCTCTCCAAATTTTCAACCATGCTGTATGGAATTAATCGTGTTTTTTGCATTATTTTTTCAAAAAAGTGTAATGACTTTCCGTAATAATGTTATTTTTTTTTTTAATGATAGGTATCCCACTCTTGGCACACGTTTTGTACATACAAGTGAAGGAAAGTTCCTAGTGACCCGTCTGGTTCCGTGTCCCGTGTGTCTGGAGTGTCACGGTCAACATGAGGGTCCTGGCAACCATCCCCAAGCTCGACACTTGCCTGATAATTGGGGATCTTTTGTAGAGATGAACCCTCTTTACTGCTCCATGACAGCATCGCAGATTTCTCAAGTGAGACCTTACATTGCTGTTTCTTACGACCCACAACTACTAATTAGTTGCTAAATCACTTGATAATAAAAGCCATAGTGTATTTTATTACTTTCATTATTCTAATTCTATTATCAGTACAAGAGTATGTAGAGGAACAAGTTGCAGGGTGTCATCGTGTGCTGCACCTAAGTCTATAAATTGTGCTGAGTTAATCTTTTTCCTAATATTTTAGTTTAAACTAGAAGATTTTCATTTCCTTTTTAAATTTTTACTCAATTAGTGTCTTTTTGTGGCTAGGAAGGTCAAAACTGATTGGGTATACTTCAGAATTCCCTTTATGTTGAAAGAGGCTTGATGCACTGGCCCTCCTGTTTGGATTAATTATTTCCCAGGATTGATAGAAATAGTACTAATTTTTTTTACAATGTTGCAAATACCTATAACATTATAGAAAGTACATTTTAACTCTAGCCTTGAATTTACCTTTTCATAATGCAATAATGTATTTAACTACTGAAATTACTAAATCCCAGCATTGTAGTAGGGGTCCTCATTATACACTGTCCCAAATATGTAATTTCACATATACATCACTAACAAATATTAGTACTGTACAAGTTTTCCTAATACGTCATGTGTTTCACATATACTGTACGTCGTCTGCATCATCCACTGTTTTATGCTAAGTCTGTATGTATCCTAATATGACTCATAAATACAGCAATATTAAAAATATCTAATGTAATGTAAAAATAACTCCAGGGGACCCCCAAGTTCAAGGATTTTTTTTTTCGCAGTCCTCTATTATTCGCGGATGACACCCTGGATGTACCCGAGAATGTCTGTGGATAGTTTTAAAGTTGCCGGCATTTTCACGGCTGGGACAGGGAGCCATTCGTTCATGGGACAGTAATTTCCTTTATCTGTACACACACCTCGTTTTATGCTGGGGTTACGTTCTTGAAAATCACCGCATAATTAAAAAACGCATAAATTTTACATAATTTTTCCCATAAGAATGCATGTAAATGGTACAGGTTACCGTATATCACGGCCTATAAGGCGGCGGGGTGCATAAGACGCCCCCCCCAAATTTCCATTTAAAAAGTAGCTTTTGAGCTCTATTTGCTGTATAAGACCAGTACCCCAAATGTGACACTTACCCACTGACTCAGTAGTCCTTTACCAACCATCCTTGATTTTTTAAAATAAGGCCAATTCACTTCAAGTAATGTCATCAAATTATACCCGCTGGTGTAGTGTAAACACTAGTGACGTCACTGAAGCGTGGTGGGAGTGTTCCCTCGTCTCGGTGGTGTGACTATTTATACAACATGTGGTTCAACAGCAACCACCGTATTCTAATTGTGGTGTTTCATTAGGATTTGAGTGAAAAAGGTTACCAGTATGTACTTACTACATACATTTATTACACATATATATATATATATATATATATATATATATATATATATATATATATATATATATATATATATATATATATATATATATATATATATATATATATATATATACTGAATATACTATGTACAAAAAATGAATGTTCAATGAATTATTTATGGTGCATTAGGGTACTGGTCACTTCTGATGGGCTATAAATAGCTTTGTTATCTCCCCTCCATCTCACCCTGAGCCAGACGGAAGGGTCTTGGTAAATAACATGTTTGCTTATTTTCCATTTACTTTAAATAGATTTACCGAATTATTTGTTTTATTTATTTATTTATAATATACTGTAATATATTAAACACACTGTAATTATTTTCTTTAATTTATAAACTGTTTTGCGACAAAGGAATGTTCTCCAGTAGTGTTTCATTAGGATTTGAGTGAAAAAATATTACGTACTTACACAATTGTTCCTCTTACTTTGACAACACAACATACATACAGTATATTATTTCTCAGTTTTGATCTTTTTTTTTAATTTTTGTATTTATTTATAGTTAGTTACTTAAAATAAGGCCAATTCACTTCAAGTAATGGCATCAAATATTACCAGCTGGTGTAGTGTAAACACTAGTGACGTCACTTGAGCGTCTGTAATTAACCGTCGATAGTTTCAAGAATTAATGCACTCATTTACTGAATATTCTTTGTAAAAAAATAAAATTTAAATCAATTATTTATAGGAGATAAATATTATTATGAGTAAATATACCGATACCGGTATGCATTACTGACCACCTCCACGGCTAAAAATAGCCCAATCTCGTGGTCACTTTCCCTTTCTTGTCTCCTCACTGGCAAATGGGGGGGGCGTGGGGAGGGGTGTGTGATGATAGCTGTGTTTATTACAGGGGTATAAATCTCTTTTACGGTATGTTAGACAGGTTTATAATACATTTTTATTATTTTAATATACCGGTAATCTTAATTTGAATCCAGCTTGCCAAACGTAAGTTTCAGTATAAAATAATTAGTGGTAAGACCTTGTGAGTGGCTTACGATGTTTTCATCACCACTCTTGACACACTAAACCACAATATTTAAGAGGTAAGAATTTTAAACTTGGTGGTTTAGACGACCCCCTAACTTTGGGCAGATTTTTTTAATGTTCAAATTTCGTCTTATAGGCCGTGATATACGGTAGGGGAAAATAATATAAGTGTCACAATAAATACTCTTTTACCTTACTCATTAATAAAGAAAAAACAGTTAATAAAGGAAAAACAATACAAATTACATCTTAAAAAAACTCTTACATTCATGACTGGCGACTTCTGCTTACCCAAGGTGGCGTAGGGGAGGGTTGAGGAGGGGGGCTACAGAGGCAGAGGTGAGAGTATGGGTGAGTCAGTGGTTGAGGGCAGGGGGGAGGAGGTGTGGTGAGGTGAGGTGAGGTATTGACCAGCCGGCGGAGAGATTACTGAGCCAGATGTAGTTATCAGTCATACAGTTTTTACCCTATAAAATGTCAAGGAATTGACTTGGGAGAATATAACTTACATTGCTGGAATCCTTGTAAGATCGTGATTAATGTGAATATAAACATGCTATAGTTTGCACTAGACATAAAAAAAATTAGTAATTATTTTGTACATTTGAGTACAGTACAGGTTTGCCCTTAGGACAATTATTTCTTTTACTTTTTTCACAAAATGTATTTAGGATAGTGTGTGCATGTAAATGAGTAAAAATAAATGAAGAAAGTTACATATATCTACCCAAAAATACGAATTGAATAACTTGTACTTAAATGTACTACACTATAGGACTAAAATTTTTATCTCTTGTGCAAAATATATGATGTCTATATTAAGGTAGCTCTTCCACCAGTAAGTCACCCAACACTTCAATAATATCATCTCCTAAAGTGATGTTTGCCAAGGCATTAACAGGCTGGGTCTTGCATAGGTACCAAGTCATAAGGGCCTGCTGACGAGCATTAATACGGGACATGTACAAGGCCTTATATTCCTTCATACCCTTATTAAGGACAGGGCACATAAGGTTTCGAGAATGAGGCCTGGTATCCTATTCTTGTAGCTGTTCACTGAGACGTGCGATGGTTGTAAGCAACTCAGTCAGCTGGAGTGTTGTAGGTTCACCAGACTTAATGTCATCCTCTTGTGTTGCTTGCTGTTCTTCTTGTTCTTCATCATCCTCCAACATTTCTTAAATTGCCAGTTGCTGCTGATGTTGACCAACTATTTCTTGCAAATCTTCAACCTGAACATCTGAAAATCCCAGTGCTGGGACTGATTGTGCTGCCTCGACCATGTCCATTAGTGTGCTGTAGGAGAGGCTCGCAAGCTAGCTACCATAGCGACCATCTGTTTACCGCGAAACATCAAAATCACGAATGGCAAGGGTTTACTGTCAAGGGACTGGGAAAAAGCATTGGTTAGTGAAACAACGGGTAATGAAGCAATTAATCCCATAAGAACATGAACAAATTCAGTGGGTTAAGGACTGGCCACCCTCCAAAAACTCCCATCTACCCTTGATATATTTCTGTACTGCACACTGTCAAGCAAGAAAATAAAGCAGACATATAAAGTAAGCATAATGAGCATTAAATATGAAATGTTAATAGGCAATGTAAAGCATAAATTTAGACTCTTATTTACTTGTGTTGAGGATGGTAGAAGTGGTATAGGGTAGCAAGTTCAAGTCTGTACCACTCTTTGTTGGACAATCACCACTCTTATTATGCCTTATCACATCACATCAAGTTGTCCAGCATGAGGGGAACTATCACTGGGGCATTTAGGCATGATTGAGTAACACACTAAGTCAGAAATAATGATGAAACACGAATTCAGAGACACATAGTAAGTGTAAACAAGAGCAAAGATGTAGGGAATGAACCAGGGCAATGTGCAGAGCCCTCTGGTGGCAAGAATTCGCATCATGCCACCACCTGCCAAATTCAAAACAGCTCTGCCGCTCATCTCCCGATCACCGGATCCCCAGGGTAACGAAACTTGCAGGGTACAGTATTATCCCGCCTAATGCGGTTTCACTTAACGCGTTTTTTCATATACGCGGTGCCTCGCCAAAGCTGAACTTTCACTTAACACGGATTTTTTCCACATATACGCGGTGAGTGTCCGGCTCCAGACGCTATTTTTAGATTTGCCCCACCCGCCACCCTGCCTGACTGCCTGTTTTAGCTCATAAAATTCATACAAATTACCCGGCCAGAATATAATTTACATTGCTGGAATTCTTATAATTTGGTGATCATTTTGAATATAAACATCATATATTTTGCATTAGACATACAAATTTTAGATAAAATTTTTTCTCTGAGTAAATATGTTATCTTTTGTGCAAAATATATGACATTTATATTCAAAATATTCCTGGTCTTACAAGGAATCCAGCAATGTCAATTATATTATCCTAACTTTAGTTTGAGGTATTATTTATTACAAAAAAGTTAAATATTCTGGTTTTCCCACACATCTCCTTGGGACGGTTGGTGGGGGGTGGGGGGGAGGGAGGGACCGACCGACCATCTGTTACCCTGTGAAGAATATTTTTTTTTTTATTAACTGAAGATATTTGTTTTAGCTCATAAAATTCATACAAATTACCCGGTCAGAATATAATTTACATTGCTGGAATTCTTATAATTTGATGATCATTTTGAATATAAACATCATATATTTTGCATTAGACATAAAATTTTTAGATATAATGTTCACTCTGAGTAAGTATGTTATCTATTGTGCAAAATATATGACATTTATATTCAAAATATTCCTGGTCTTACAAGGAATCCAGCAATGTCAATTATATTATCCTAACTTTAATCTGAGGTATTATTTAATGCAAAATGTTAAAAAAAAAAATTTTCACCCACTCTTTCTCTTGAAGGGAGGATTGGTGGGGGGTGGGGGGGAGGGTTTGGACTGACCTCGCGGTTGGAAGAGGGGGGGAGGCAAGGTGGGGTACTTTGATTGACAGATAGTGTCGTGAAGAATATTTTTTTTTTTATTAACTGAAGATATTTGTTTTAGCTCATAAAATTCATACAAATTACCCGGTCAGAATATAATTTACATGGCTGGAATTCTTATAATTTGGTGATCATTTTGAATATAAACATCATATATTTTGCATTAGACATACAAATTTTAGATAAAAAGTTTTCTCTGAGTAACTATGTTATCTTTTGTGCAAAATATATGACATTTGTATTCAAAATATTCCTGGTCTTACAAGGAATCCAGCAATGTCATTTGTATTATCCTAACTTTAGTTTGAGGTATTATTTATTAAAATTTAGTAGTTTTCCCCCAAAAATTTCTCAGAGAGGGAAGAGCCGGCAGTGTAGTGTGAGAAGAGGGGGAGGGAGTTGAGTCCATTATTTGAATGGACATTAACTTGGCGACTGTATTTCTCTATTTCTCTTAAGTATTAATTGTGTGCATGTACCATCATAAAATTAAGATGTTATTTTTACTACAACATAGTTATGTGTCTTCAAAAAGTGGAGTTTGGGGGTCGGGCCGGTTTCTATTGGAATTAATCCCATATGTTCTGTTGTTCACTTAACGCGGATTTCACTTAACGCGGGACTCTCTGGGTTCTATTGACCGCGTTAAGTGGGGTACAACTGTATTTCCCCTATTTGAAATCGTTGGTTATACGAAGCAGCGAACAACAGGACGTCGGTTTTCAGGGTACACCTGTATTCTGTGTGGGAGATGGAGTGTACGGTATCTGAGAGTAGCAGGCAGTTTGGCAACACACCGTGACTTGGCAGACTTCTGTCCACCTCATTGCAGACCTTTAAATCACACAAGTGTTCCAACACCAAAAAGAGAAAGTTTAGAAAACCTTATTCAGTTCTTATACAATGGAGGGTTTGCATGCAAAGAAATGGAGTGAAAAAAATACAAAACTACGTTTGGGTGCATAGCTGTGAAGAGGAAATGGCAGAGAAGGGAGTTGAAGAAGAGAGTGTTGGCTGGACTGAGACTGAAAGAACAACTCACTCTCCCACACTTGTTGGCCAGCTATCCCTTTGACATGGTTTTATGCAATTTAACCATAATTCCCATATTATTTAGGTTCATTTGGTGCTGGTGTTGTTAAAACATTATCGTAAAATAATAAATAAAAGAAACATCCCACACTCAACCCTATATGAATTACTGCATCATATTAAATTCCCAGTGGCTTTGTTTAAATAGTGCAAATAGCTGAATGCCTGTATAGTGTTATCTCCATTAGCTGGAACAATTGGTGCAGAGCACTTTCGGGAATGAGATATTTCCGGGTAACCAGACGACTCTCTCAAAGCCAGAAAAAAATCCCTCATCTCTGGAATTTTCCGGGTACAGGAGAACGTTGATATAACACGAGATACGTTCCAAGAGAGGTCGCTTTAAACCGAATTCGCACTAGATCGAAGATTTGTTTCAATGGAATAATTTAGTTTGGTACTTCAGAGAAACACAAAATACTAAAAAGACTGAGAGTCTACCCAGATGCATCTCAGCCCATCTCCTAGAATAAACAAAACATTGTTTTTTGTAGTATTATGTTAAAACAAACACTCATAAATCAAAACAGCCAAAATTATGGGACATGAAATGGTCTGTTTACTAGTGATCAGCTGATGAGAAGATGGGGTGGGGGAGGTGAGCTGATATGTTTGACAGTTAATGCCAAGATCTTGTGCTTATTTATTTATCTGTCCTTAAGAGTGACTTTAAGTTTTTCTCTTATGAAATGTCACTGAACTGACATGTTCTAATTAATTTTATTACAAAGGGCAAAAAATTTTATCTTTTGTGCAAAATATATGACGTTTATATTAAAATTATTCCCTGTCTTGCAAGGATTCTAGCAATGCAAATTATATTCTCCTAACTTTAGTCTCTGATATTATGTAAGATAAAAACTGTAAGCTTATAATCACCCAACCCTGGCTGGGAAGATGGGGTGGGGTGACAGTGACACGTTTGACAGTTGGCGCCGAAGGTCTAGTGAAGTATTTATTTGTTTATTTATGTCCTTTTGATTGAGTTTTTGTTTTTTGCTTATAAAATGTCATAGAAGTGACTGGGGAGAATATAATTTACATTGCTGGAATTCTTATAAGATAGTGATTAACTTGAATATAATCATGCTATAGTTTGCCCTGACAAAAATTTTAGTAATCATTCAGTACATTATTTTGAGTACATGTACAGTACAGCTTTGCCCTTAGGACAGTGTAGTGTGCCCAGAGAAACATTAAGCGTGAATTTTAAAATATGATGCGCCAGATTGACTCGCACAAAATAGGAAAGATTCACTTTAAATTAAAACAATGTCCTTAATTGTGGGTGTCGCTTTAAATCAATAATTTTAAATTGAATTGCTTTAAATCGACGTTCTACTGTACGTAATGAAAAAATATTCTCAGAAGTTCCAGAATTTACGCATTACATCATCTCTCAAACATGGAAAATATCCCCCATCCCAGAATTTTCCAGGTACCGGTAAAATGTTCTCAGAATTTCCGGAAAATGCACCTGATTTTCACCTCTGAAACCCGGAAAAAAACTTCCCCATCCCCAGAATTTTCTGGGTATCGAGAAATCTTTTTTTCTTCAGAATTTTCCAGAAAATGTGCCCCTCGGAAAATCGTTACGAGAAAATTTTAATTCCGGCTATTTGAGAGTACCAGGTTTGAGGGATTCCGGCTAACGGATACTGTATATTACTGCCATTCCTCACCATGTCATCATGCTTACCACAACAGCTGTCTTCAACACTTATTAAATAATATTTTAGAGTACAGTTGTACCCCGCTTAACGCGGTTTCACTTAACGCGATTTCTCATATAAACGGTGCCTCGCCAGAACCGAACTTTCACTTAACGCGGTTCATCTACTCATATACGCGGTGAAGTATAATATTTTTTTTTTATTTAGCTCATAAAATTCATACAAATTACCCGGCCAGAATATAATTTACATTGCTGGAATTCTTACAATATGATCATTTTGAATATAAACATCATAGATTTTGCATTAGACATACAAATTTTAGATATAATGTTTACTCTGAGTAAATATGTTATCTTTTGTGCAAAATATATGACATTTATATTCAAAATATTCCTGGTCTTACAAGGAATCCAGCAATGTCAATTATATTATCCTAACTTTAGTTTGAGGTATTATTTATTACTAAAAAGGTAAATATTCTGGTTTTCCCACACATCTGGTAGGGAGGGTTGGTGGGGGGGTGGGAGGGAGGGACCGACCGACCATCTGGCACGGTGTGAAGAATATTTTTTTTTTATTAACTGAAGATATTTGTTTTAGCTCATAAAATTCATACAAATTACCCGGCCAGAATATAATTTACATTGCTGGAATTCTTACAATTTGATGATCATTTTGAATATAAACATCATAGATTTTGCATTAGACATACAAATTTTAGATATAATGTTTACTCTGAGTAAATATGTTATCTTTTGTGCAAAATATATGACAT
Source organism: Homarus americanus (assembly GCF_018991925.1). Lineage (NCBI taxonomy): Eukaryota > Metazoa > Arthropoda > Malacostraca > Decapoda > Nephropidae > Homarus > Homarus americanus. The sequence goes on from NW_024714177.1 coordinate 10,495,215, forward strand.
TTATATTCAAAATATTCCTGGTCTTACAAGGAATCCAGCAATGTCAATTATATTATCCTAACTTTAATCTGAGTTATTATTTATTACTAAAAATGTAAATTACTATTTTCTCCCAAAGCTTCTCTGGTAGGGAGGGTTGGTGGGGGGCGGGGAGGATGGTTGGGACGGACCGACCATCTGGCGCGGTTGGAAGAGGGGGGGAGGCAAGGTGGGGTACTTTGATTGACAGATAGTGTCGTGAAGAATATTTTTTTTTTTTATTAACTGAAGATATTTGTTTTAGCTCATAAAATTCATACAAATTACCCGGCCAGAATATAATTTACATTGCTGGAATTCTTACAATTTGATGATCATTTTGAATATAAACATCATAGATTTTGCATTAGACATACAAATTTTAGATATAATGTTTACTCTGAGTAAATATGTTATCTTTTGTGCAAAATATATGACATTTATATTAAAAATATTCCTGGTCTTACAAGGAATCCAGCAATGTCAATTATATTATCCTAACTTTAGTTTGAGGTATTATTTATTAAAATCTAGTGGTTTTCCCCCAAAAATTTCTCAGAGAGGGAAGAGCCAGCAGTGTAGTGTGAGAAGAGGGGGAGGGAGTCGAGTCCATTATTTGAATGGACATTAACTTGGCGACTGTATTTCTCTATTTCTCTTAAGTATTAATTGTGTGCATGTACCATCATAAAATTAAGATGTTATTTTTACCAGAACATAGTTGTGTGTCGTCAAAAAGTGGAGTTTGGGGGTCGGGCCAGTCTCTATTGGAATTAATCCCATATGTTCTGTTGTTCACTTAACGCGGTACCCTGTGGGTTCAATTGACCGCGTTAAGCGGGTGCAACTGTACAGTATTTATCATCACTTAATAAATAATATTGAAGTGTATTATGCACCTACATATACCCTGGTATATATATTAATCAGTTGTCTTATTGTACAAGTAGCCAAATTGAGCCATCATTTATCACTCATAGGTAACAAATAATATTGTTAGAAATGCGTCTCCATATCAAATACTATACTATACAGTTCAGTACAGTATGATATAATAACTCTTTTGTAGGCTGATTTGCTGAAAGCTTTCTAGGAACATATCCTTAACTATCAAAGGGTATGACTGTACAGTAAATGTTTGAATGCATATACCCCTAATTGCATTAATTCTTAAGGGGAAAAATTTTACATTATAAAATATTTCAGCATAAGTTGCATTTCTTTGGAACCCATCCCTGACATATAATGAAGACCACCTGTACCCATATTTGTTGCCTTAGTTTGTGAATGAGAAGTGTGCTACAGTAATTGAGTATGGTTTTCCTCATAACTGACACAAATACTAATAGTTTTCTAATACACTCCAGGACTTGAATGCCTCACATAACTCTTCTCTGGAGCGATCTCTCCTCACTAACAGTATACTGGGAAGTCTGGTTCCGTCCCAGCAGGTAAACTAAAAATGATGGATTTTACAGTTCTTTTATTAAATATTAGGGTAAAATGAACAAATTATATGATCATTATGTTAATTTATTCTACATTTAACTTACTGGTATTCATTGAACATCAAATTATAGTGTACAGTGGTTCCTCGGTTAACGAACGGTTCAATTAACGAAATTTCGGTTAACGAATTACCTCCCATATAAGGATCTTCAATTCGGTTAACGAACAAAACTTTGATTAACGAAATCCTTACGACAAACACGTTTTGTTGCGGGGATCAGCTGATGGGCTAGTCTGCCAATTCAGTAATCTGTTCTATGTTTACATTCGTTTCCAGTGGAGTAAATATCAAGAAAGTTGTGCTCTTTAATATTTTTGCATTTTTTATATAAAAATTATTGGTCATTCTAAAATTTAGCCATCTAAGCTCTGTGTACATAAAGTTTTTCAACTGTTATTTTTGGCTCGGTATTTGTAACTTTATTCATTTATTGAAACTCATTTACATGCATACACTGTCCTAAGGGCAAAGCTGTACTGTACATGTAATCAGAATAATGTACAAAATGACTACTAAAATTTTTGTCTAGTGCAAACTATCACATGTTTATATTCAAATTAATCACTATCTTATAAGAATTCCAGCAATGTAAATTATATTCTCCCCAGTCACTTCTATGACATTTTATAAGCAAAAAACAAAAACTCAATCTAAAGGACATAAATAAACAAATAAATCCTTCACTAGACCTTCGGCGCTAACTGTCAAACATGTCACTGTCGCCTCTCCCTCCCTCCCTCCTCCCAGCAAGGGTTTGGTGGTTATACAGTAGGCTTTAAGTTTTTATCTTATATAATATCACAGACTAAAGTTAGGAGAATAAAATTTGCATTGCTGGAATCCTTGCAAGACAGCGAATAATTTGAATATTAACGTCATATATTTTCCACAAGAGATAAAAATTAATCACTTGTATCGCATTACACTAGTGATTTAAGAGTAAGAATGTATACAGTATGTACGTATATATACCGAAATTTTGTTAACCGAACTGTTCGTTAAGCGCGTGACCACTGTATAATATTTCTGATAAACTTCCTACTTGCTCATATTTGAAATAATGAATGTATGTATCTTTATTTAATTTAGCTAAATATCTTTCTCGTCAGAAACGGTCATCCTAACTATTATTATGAATAAACTTATTTAGAAATACATCATTACTTCAGAACGAAATCAAACAGATTTGCAACAGCCAATCAGCTGTAACTCTTGAGGAGGGGGCAGGGCATCTTTTCTCAGCTGGGAAAAATGCACTATAACTATTTCCAATTTCAATAAGTTAAGAATATAATTTTTAATTTGATAATTCACTATGTCTTTTGGTACCTAACCCGTGAATTATTGCAACTCCACTGTACTGTGTAATAATTATGTTAGATGTACTTCTTCATATAAAAATAAATTACTCCTCCACTCACATATTACTTGCCTTATAGAGTAATCCTGCAACTGTTCCATTTGGTGGAGTGTCTTCACCCCAGCCAGGAGGTAGGTCATCTACATCCTCAACACCAGCAGGAGGAGGAGGAGTTTCTCCTGCCGGAGCAGCAGGTGGAGGAAGCATGTCACCACAGCTTCCCAGACGTAGCTGGGGATCACGCGAGTCATACACCTCAGATGGTGACAGTGGAGTTGGAGCCGAGTCAACCACTTCTAGGTTGGTAAAGGTTTGAGTAATTTCCTTTTAAAATAAGTTTTGCATATTTTACCTATATTTGGCTAACTAATATATTTTTTAATTTTTACACTTTTATTTCTTGATTTTATTTGTGTGTAGTATAATAATAATAATAATGGTTGCCCTTCATGTATGAGGGTGGCTGGCCTAAGGCCAGTAGAAGCTGTTGCCAACACAACAACCGCACCCTAAGTTAATGAGTTGCATGACCCAGTGTCAAAGAATAGTCCGAGAAGTCCAGACAACTCACCAACTGCACTGGCTAACCATTATCTCGGAGCACAATCCACAAATCGATTAACATCCAAGTTCCCAATTACTGCTGGGTAGGTAGAGTTAAATGGCAAGATGTGTGTTACGAGCCCACGGCCTTGCCAGCGGCACACAGGATGCCAAATCCACCGAACATTGCCCGTTAAAGTACCTGTAAAAGAGAGAGAGAGTGAAGCAACATTTCGATGAAGAGAAAGGGAAGAAAGATTATTATCAACTAAAGAAGGAAAGTTTATAGGATGAAATTCCTTTGATTCCACCCTATATAACAGTTGGACAGAAGAAGAGCCAACCCAGATATGAGAGCAGTACTCCAAGTTAGGACGAATGAATCCCTTATATACTTGAAGCAACTGCTCAGGAGTGAAGTAGCTACGGCATCTGTACAGCATTTCCAGCTTTCGGGAAGCAGCTTTAGCAGTGTTGTGGAAGTGTGGCTTCCTTGACATATTAGAGGAAATGGTGAGGACTAGCATATGTATTTTAGAATTTGGCAGAATGATAGCATCCTGAAATGTGATTGGTGGGAGATCATCTAATTTGGAAAGTGTAATTGGTAAATAATGAGTTTTATTACTATTGAATTTAACTAAGTTTCTACCTCCCCATTCGGAGATGCTGCACAGATCTGCATTGACAGATGTAATGATATCAGTTCTAGAAACAGATCTAGTTTGAGACTTAGGGGGAAGGGTAAAATGTGAAGAAGAGTGAAGAGCAGAATCATCAGCGTGAGAATGGATAGAATTAGTCGTAGTGTGAAGTAAATCATTGATAAAAAGAAGGAAGAGAGTAGGTGAAAGAACAGAACCCTGTGGGACACCACTATCGATAGAGAAAGGGCGAGAGTTCGATTCCTCGACAACAACTGCCATGGATCGGTTCTCAAGGAAGCTAGAAATTAGAGATCAAAGTGGGGGAGAGAAACCATAAGAGGGAAGTTTAGAAAGCAAATGCTTTGGAAATGTCGAGAGCCATGACGAAAGTTCCCCATAATCCCTAAGAGAGGATGACCAAAGATGGGTGCAATAGGAGAGCAGATCACCAGTAGATCCCGCCTGGCGAGAGCCATACTGGTGATCCGACAAAAGAGAGTGCAATGGGCAATGGGGCAATAGTTTGAGGGATTAGAATGGTCGCCCTTTTTCGGGAAGGGCTGAACCAGGGCATACTTCCAAGAAGAAGGAAAAGTTTGGGTTTTGAGGCAAAGGCAAAAGAGGTGAGCAAGCACAGGGGCCAGAACTTCAGCACACTCCCTCAGAACATGAGGGGGTATTCCGTCTGGTCCATGCACCTTATTCACATCCAACCTGAATAACACACCAGCAACCCTTGAGTGGAGATTATAGGAAAATGCATAGGTTTAGTAGGAGGAGCAGGAGTAGAACGGATAGAGTTGGAAACGTCTAAGGTGGAATTAGAGGAGAATAAGGTGCCAAAGAGATTGGCTTTATCAGGGGGAGAGTTGGCTATAGAGTTATCAGGTCGGAAGAGAGGAGGAAAAGAGAGAGTGCAGAAGTTATTACAGATGTTTTTGGTTAAGGACCAGAAGGATTTACTAGATGAAGAATTAGTCAGGTCAGCGGTCTTTCTTTTTATAAAAATACGCTTGGCCCTACGAAGAATAGCCTTACAACGATCCCTAGAAGTAATGAAAGAGGAGTGGGTAATAGGAGGAGATAGTTTCATAGCTTGATATGCCCTATCTCTCTCCCTACATGCAAGAGAGCAGGAGAGCTAGATGACATCATAAAGGGAAGATTCAAGATCCGTGAGTCGAGCTATAGGTGTACGTGTGTTGCAATAGGCGCATACACCTCTCTTGGAACAGAAAGAGGTATAAAGGCTGTAGTTGGAGACTTGAAAAGGTTTGAATGAAGCTGCTTTGGTCAGTTGAAGTTCAGATAGTAGTAGTAGGTCGGGGGAAGAGGTTAATAGATGGTGCTCCACAGAAGGAAAATTGGATCTCAGGCCGCGAATGTTGGAAATATGAAGTGCGAAAAAAGTGGTTGAACTGATGTACGTAGGTGTCACGCGGCATGCCACACATGTCTCAGTCCTGCCTTCATGCGTATGGTATCAGTGAGCTGCACCTCACTACCTACACTTATTTCTGTGAAATTTTTATGTTGGATTTGTATTGTTTTTAACAGGGATACGTGAGGGTATTAAGTACTGTACAGTAATGAGTAAAATTATGTAGAGTACAATACATATTTTAAGAAATAGCTAAAATTAAAAAAATTATGAAAAAAATAAATTTGTTATAGGCCTAACTAGTGCTATTAAGTATGAGAGCTAATATATTGCATTTGTAAACAGGTGGGCAGGAGAGGGACCAGAATTTATAGCATTTGCTAGGTTTATTTATTGATTGAATATTATATTCTCATATGATCAGGCTCTTATAGTGTATGAGTCATCATAATTAATAACATTGTCAATAATAGAAAAAATGCAATATATAATTTGACTTGAAAATAAAGGATAAACTCTATCAGAAGGTTATTCACTCAGTATTTATTCCTGGAGAGAGAGAGCTGTCCACAAACTAGCTTACGACAGGGGTCATTATAACCTACTGTATAGTATATGATATGGAATTACATTCCTGACAACATTATTTATTACCTTTGAGTGAGACATAATGGCTTAATTTGGCTACTTGTGTACGCTTAGAAAACTGATTAATATGCAGATGTATAATACTTACACTACAATATTATTTATAAAGTACTGATAAATACACTACAATTTTATTTGTTAAGTGCTGATAAATACTCCACAATATTATTTCCTAAGTGCTGAAGACATATGTTGTGGTAAGGGAGTGTTTATAAGGTGATGAGGGAGCGTGAGAATGATCAGCTGTTTGTGCTTTGTAAACAAGTAATTTAATACAACTGAATGACTCATCTGGGGTTGAGTGTGGATTTTTTTTTTCTTGGTAAAGTTGATTATTTCTATGATAATGTTATATCAACCCAGCACCAAATGAACCAAAGAAGTCCTGGGTGAGGGAGCCTCCCACCCACGCTACCTTCTGTCTGTCTGCTGCTCCCAAATACACACTCTTCTCCCATTTTTTATTATATATTTTTTTGATTCATAAGGCACACAAGCACATTGAAATAACTTAAGCAAATTCTGTCATTACCAGTACAGTAAGTCCTCACTTAATATCATGGTTCTGTTCCTGAAAACTGGGACGTTAACGGAAACGTTAACGGAGTCAGTTTTCCCCAAAGAAATAGATAAAATATGGGATTTACGTTCCTGAGCCTCCCTTTGCCCCATGAACTACATTACACATACAGAAATTCAATGGCATTCGAGCACGACTTGTCTTTGTTGCATTCATAGAAGTACCACTTCCAGCACTAACCTTAATCTTGTCCTGTTGGTCCGAATAGTACGCACTGTTGTAGGAGTTAGACCTAGAGTTGCAGCTATGTTCACAGCACATTCCCCTTTTTCAAATCGGGTTAATACATCCATTTTCGTAATAAGGGTAATGGTCTTAGTACGTTGCTTCTTCAAAACATGAGCATCAGTAGCACTTGATGGGCACTTGGAAGCCACTTCGAATGCTTAGATTACAGTATTAAGAGCGAAAACACATAAACACGCACGAACACTGTGGAAGCCTAACAAAGACTGGGGACGCTTGGGGAAGCTGTGACATTCCGCGAGTGAGAGGTAGTGTGGCAAGATGAGAGATGGTGATGAGCTATAAAAAGTAGTCCGTGCCGACGCGAAAACGACATTACAGTATATTGAGTCGTCGGGACGTTATCCGAATTATTGGTATCTAAAGAGTAGCGACGTTATAATGAAACAACTTTATCGGGGGCAACGTTAAACGATGATTTACTGTACTGTACTTTCATTTAACAAATTACAGTACGAAACAGCCATATCACTGAAAACAGTTGTTGACAACCAGACTTGTGTCTGATTTTCTTGATATAGTCCAGATAAGCAGGGTTATGTCCAGAACCCCCAACTGGGGTCTGCGCTAATTAGTCCAGTGTATCGAGGTACTACTGTATGGTTAAATATTGACCTGAGAATATGTCCTAATATGCTTTGCACATGGCCTCAAAAAGTGCTTAAAATCGGTCATATTTCAAAATTTTCTCAAGTGGCTCACAATGCCTCCTCGAACCCCCAGCTGTATGGACTCTGCGATGCTATTCCAAAACTGTAATGGTCACACTGGTAAATGAAGTAAAAACCCACATTGGAGAAATAAAAGACAAAATCTTTGAGCTGATATACTAAGACCCTCTTCAGCCACCTAACAGAACACATCAATGGAGAAAGACATAGAACGAAGAAATCAGGTCACATGACCTGTTTCCTGAGTGGAGGTAGGGTGGGGATTAGGGATAATCTTCTTGATGACAATATTCAGGATCAGGTCTGGGGTCCACTGATCTTTGTTCAGGTGAGAGTGAAGGAGGGGGGTCGATATACAGCACCCACCCCAAATTGCTATGATTTTTCATCTTTCAATACCACTGAAATATATTTGAATCACATAAGAAATTACGATAGTCATTGGTTCTTTTTTTTAACCACAGTGATTAGCCCCGGGGCAAAATGTAATAATAATGATGATGATGATAATAATAATAATAATAATAATAATAATAATAATAATAATAATAATAATAATAATAATATTAATAATAATTATAATAAAAATAATAATAATAATAATAATAATAATAATAATAATAATAATAATATTATTATTATTATTAATATTAATATTAATAATAATAATAATAAAAATAATAATAATAATAATAGTAATAATAATAATAATAATAATAATAATAATAATAATAATAATAATATAGAACCATAAAGAAATAAAAAAATAAAAAAAAAGATCAAAAGTGAGAAACAATATATGTATGTTGTGTTGTCAATAGTAAGAGAGACAATTGAGACCCTGCAATTGTGTGTAAATGAGGCAGAAAGTCAGATCAACAACCTGGGACTTGTTCACAATTTTTGTGATGCCATATGGCAGCAGGGTCTACCATTAGACAACACATTATGCTTCCAATATCTTCCCAGGCAGTAGTACCTCCCTGTTTGGTAGCTGCCTAATACCTACAACATTTAGTTGTGTTTAATAGAAAAATGTTCTGAACCTGGCTTGGTGGTGGTTTCATGTGTCACTTCCACAGCCATACTCCTGCCCCACTGGAAAAAATTCCTGTATTTTCCCATGCCTCCATATACTGTAGATGTAAAGGTTTTGGTTTAAAAGCACAGGGAAGTGAAATGAGAGTGATAGACATATATAACTTACATTGTCTTTCATGATTTTCACAAATTTAGGGGATAAGGAATGCAGGTGTAAGTTGGTAAGAGTCAGGGAGTGATAAATGATTATACGGTAGAAGACTTTGCACAGTGAAACAGATTTTGTAACTGGAAGAGGGAATAAACATTTAATAGCTAAGGAAGTCCTGTAATTCACTTAAAAATTCTCATGAGTGCTTTAAGTGATTCTTTTTCTACATTTTTTTACTACGATAGTATACTTTTTTGTGAGAGCTGCTGTACCTGTTTTTAATTTACACTATGGGGAAAAGAACTACTGGTAGGTTCAAAGATGAAACACTGACTAAAATTCTAGCTATTATACCCTGTATATCTGTTGTGTCATTCTATCACTTCTTATATCTTCTGAACAGCCGCAAGGCATCTGCTGAAGGTCGACCTGACCTAGACAACAGTGGCAAAAATGAGGGTGAGAGTTTTGGAGGTCAAGAGGTGACACCAGTTGTGTACTCATTTATGGTGGAGGAGTGCATATTAGCTGCCTATACTGCCCGCTCTGTGCCCTGCCCCCTTCATGCGGACCTGCTTTTGGCCCAGATTGCTCCAGACACTGTATGTAGACAAAATCCTGATCTGTTTAAATAGACTTTTCTTGTGCAAAGGTCTATCACTCATAGGCAAGGCTGGTACATAATTCTGAATGATATCAAATAAGTTAGTGGTATGTGTTTTCATTGATGCAGTGTTCCTGATTTTTCATATATTATTGAAAGTTTGTGTATTTTTATATTGTAGATATTATTTCTTAATTCAGTTAATAGTGTGTTTTCTCTGAAAGTAGATTGGTTGTGGGTTTAATTTCCAACTGAAGTGGAGAATTATCATTCCTGCTTGTGTGCTTAGCAATAAATAGATACTGTTCAGGCAAATCTCAAAATTCGTGGACTTGATATCCTTAGTTTCAACTATTCTTGGTAACCTAAAATCGTATTCATTGTTATTGGTATTCATCACTGGAGTAAAACATTAAGTGCTATTTGTGGAGTCTTTGGTGGAGTGGATAATTTTGTGAAGTAGAAGTGACATTTCATATTTGTTAGGTTGACTTTGTAAATAATCAGAGAAAGCCACATGTATGTAAAGTGTATTTCATTTCATATCTGTGTTGACAGAAGAGTATTTTAACTTCAAAATTTTCTTTTTGGCAGGTATTTTTGGACTTGGGTGACCGTTATCTTGTGCGCCCCGAGGTAATCAAGCAGGGAAAGTTACTAGGTCGTGGTGGGTTTGGCTTTGTCTTCCAAGGCACTTGCCGAAACAGAATAAATGGTGCACCTATGGATGTAGCACTAAAAATGTTACAGCCTGTGGATCCAGGCAACAGTGCCCGTCAGAGTGCTATTGTTGCATACAAGGTAAAAGGAAACAAGATTTACTGGTTCCTTTGGTATGATTGATAATGGTTTGATTGCTGTTAACCCCTTGTATATGGGATCCCCTCTGAGCTGAATAAAATTGTCTGGCATTAACCAAATAAAATACTAAAAGTGACATCCCCTTTGTGAAAGGTTTGAATACCAATATTATCTTTTTTGTCTTTATCTAGCAGGGGCCTTTTTATTACAAGATATAGGGGAGTAATTATACAGTATTTCATTACCTAAATTGCAAAGATAAGCTTTTCCATGTAGATAGTAGTAGGGTCGGGATATGTCGCGAGATAGTGTCCAAGGATGTTCGATATATACTAAATCACGATATATAATTACATGTAATCAATGGGGAAAATAGGATTAGGTTCTGGAGGCCAATAAAAGTGACTAAACTTGACATAAAATGGCACAGTCTAAGGTTAACAGAATGTAAGTTACATTGCTGGAATCCTTGCAAGACAGCAAATAATTTGAATAAAGACATATATATTGCACATGAGATAAAAATTTTAGTAATTTGTACTAAAATGTATACTAATTGTACTAAAATTTTTATGTCTATTCAAATTATTCACTATCTTACAAGAATTCCAGCAATGTTAATTATATTCTCTTAAGTTAATTATTGACATTTGAAAAGAAAAAAAACATAAACTCCCCCTATATGACAGATAAATATATACCACTAGGTGACCTTTGTCTGGCTCTGGCCCAGCTGTCAAAATAATAAATCGACTCCCTTCTGACTTCCAGAAAGAGTGACTGTGGTTGTCTTAGGCTTAAAGTTTTGATCTTATAAAATGTCACAGACTAAAGTTAACAGAATATAAATTGCATTGCTGGAATCCTTGCAAGACAGTGAATACAGTTAACCCTCACTTTACGCGGTTAATGTAACCCGCAGGGTCCCGCGTAAAGTGAGAAACGCGTAAAGTGAATAACATAACATATGGGATGAATTGAAATAGAGTCCGGACCGACCCACAAACTCCACTTTTTGACGACACACAACTATGTTGTAGTAAAAATTTTATCTTAACTTTATGATGGTATGAAAAAACAAGTAATATAGAAGAGGTTAGGTTAGGAAAAATAAAGGTTAACATAGGAAAAATAAAGGTTAGGTTAGAAAAACTAAAAGTTAGGTGGAACACTACGGTAGTAGAAGAGATGAGTCGGCATACGGGGATGGAGGCTGGTTCCGAGGCAGAGGGCAGATTACTGGCCCTCAGGTGAATCACCATTACTAGGTGAATCACCATCACTGTCAATTACAGTTGTCAGGGCTTCCCTGACAAATCCCTCAAAGTCATCTTCACTGTCACTATCACTGGCTTGGGCTGGCTGTGGTGGGTTGCGGGCGAAGAACTCGGTTATGCTTTTTTGACGGCTGGTGTTTATGTTGTCTTGATACACCGTGATGTACGGCTCCATAGCCTGCACCAGCCGGGTATGGAAGACTTCATAGCGGTCATCGTCATTGTCGCGGGAAAGGAAGGACTTCATTTTCTCTGCACACTCCATGGCACCCTTAATATCACTATGAGTTAAACTGTGTTCTTCGGAGAATGACGCACCTTCTTCCTCCTCTTCACTGACGTGATCTTCCAACATCTCGTCGGCAGTCACTTCAGGATCTCTGATCACCTCCAGGATGTCGTCGTTGGTGGTCTCGGAGAAGCCTGGAACTGTAACAGTCTGCACAGCTTCTCTGGCAAGGTCCACTGCTACTGCAACATTCTGAACCTCACCAGTCACAGATTGACTCCTCCTCTCACCTGGTATTCCATGCAACACATGTCTCCATGCGTGACGAATTGTAGCAATAGACAGCTGATCCCATGACTCCACCAAGAAGTCCACAGCTTTCTTGATGTTAAATACTCTCCAGAATTGTTTGAACAGTATTTTTTGCTGTGCCAACTGTTGATCCTCATCTTCGCTCTTGCTATCGGTGGTGGTGTCACTCAGGTTACGCAACTCTTCCCTGGTGTTGGTGTAGTCGTTCAGGAGTTTGAATTTTTTTGTTGAGAATGCAGCTTTTACATTACAGATTAACTCTTGGTCCATGGGCTGTAATATAGACGTAGTGTTGGGAGGAAGGAAGACCACTTTTACGTTGGGGTGACGATCTAACAGTAGGGGCGAGTGTCCTGGTGCGTTGTCCAGCAGCAACAAAATATTGAATGGCACATTCTGTCGCTCACAGAATTTCTTTACATCGGGAACAAAACAGTCATCACACCAGGAGAGGGACAGTGTAGAGAACATCCACGCCTTACGTGCGGTCAGCCAGTGGACATTTAGCTTGGTCATGTCCATGGTTTTGTAGGCGTGCGGCTTGCGTGCTGTGTGGATCACCGATAACTTGAGCCTACAGGTACCGGAGGCATTGGTGGTAAACAGGACGGTGATGCGTTCCTTCTGCATCTTCCGGCCCCGAATCCTGCTGGCATTGTTTACAACGAAGGACTTGGAAGGTAACTTTTTCCAGAAAAGACCAGATTCGTCCATGTTAAACACCTGGTCGTCACTGTACTGTCCTTCCTCCATAATCTCACGTAAAAACGGAGGAAATTCCCTAGCCGCAGCACGGTCAGCACTCGCTTCTTCACCACCAATGTTCCGGATCTTAAACCTCTGTAACCACCCAGAGGAAGCATTAAAGGGTTTGGGCTCTGTAATTCCCATCTTTCGTGCCACTGCCATGTACAGTTCAAGTGCGTAGTCCTTAACAGAGCGCGTGTCGACCGCCATGTTCCATCGCGCCTGACGCACCAAGTACCTCACAAGTAATTTTTCTGTCTTGAGAAGCACCTGGTTGTGAAAATACTTGATTATAGAAGCACCTGTAGACTTTGTGATCTTCATGTGCTCCTTTATCTTGGCTGCATCCTTCTTTATTGTTCGAATCGTAGATTCATTCACACCATGCTGGCGCGCCAAATCAACCTGCCTTGTTCCTTTCTCCAACTCTTGGATGATGGTATACTTCACCTCGTAGCTTAAGGAACGTCGTGTCTTCTTTGGCTTAGTGCCGCTGGGTCCAGGTAAGGAAAGGTTTCTCTCTGGGGGTGGTGGTCCGGCGGAAGCCATTTTACGGAACAATGGATGCACGATTACACGGTGTGGCCTTGAGGGATGAAACTGCCGCGGCTAGGTCAAGCGTCGTCTTTCCTCCCTCCCTCCCTCCCCCGGGTGGACACGTCATAATACTTTAAGCCAATTACAGCTAGCAGCAGAGGGGGGTAGGGATGCATGGCCAATCACAGTCCGATACGTCATATGACGTCAGTGATAACGCAACAAAGACACACACTGCGCAACCTTACAGCGCAGCTTGCCCAAGCGGAGGGAGGAGGAGGGAGAGGCGAGGAGCACAGGCAGGCAGGCGGGCGGGTGGCGGGTGGGGCGAATCTAAAAATAGCGTCGCTCCGGACACTCTCCGCGTAATGGGGTTCACGTACCGCGTAATGTGAGCACGTTAGGTTCTGGCAAGGCACCGCGTAAACGTGGAAACGCGGAATGCGGGACCGCGTAAAGTGAGGTTTAACTGTAATTTGAATTCAGACATATATTTTGCACGAGAGAAATTTTTTTTAGCCCTTTGTAATAAAATTACTAATTAAAACTAAAATTTGTATGTCTATTGCAAACTATAGCATGGTTATATTCAAACTAATCACTATCTTATAAGAATTCCAGCAATGTTAATTATATTCAGGGCTGGCCTTAGGAGGTGCGGGGCCCAATTGGGAAAAATTTTGGTGGGCCTCAGGTTCCCAGCCAAGGTCTGTAGAATCATAGAAATATAAATAAAGTCTATTATAGACTTTATATCTCTATGGTAGAATGGAAAGTAATCGAAATGTGCGCTTAAAAAGTGCAAGCGAGTTAATGGAACAAACAGATCTAAGCTACATTTTAATATAAAATTGCATACATGTAAACCTACAAGTAACAAGCAAAATGTGTAGATCACCTCTGAAAAGTACATACTGTAGTTACAATACCACTTGTTTTAGTGACTGTGAAATGATATGGTGTTACATATATATTGCAATGTGTTGTTGTGTGTACTTGACGAGCCGAGAGTAGATTACTCTAGCGCGGGGCCCCCTTAGGCGCGGGTCCCAATTGGGAGCAATTGGTCCAATTGGCTTAAGACCGGCCCTGATTATATTCTCCCAGGTCAGGTCAGTGACATTTTATAAGAGAAAAACTTAAAATCACTCTTCAGGACAGATAAATAAATAAACTGTCAAACATATCACCTCACCTTCTCCCCCCATCTTCCCAGCCAGGGTTGGGTGGTTTTAGGCTTTAAATTTTTATCTTATATAGTATCACAGGCTAAAGTTAGGAGAATATAATTTGATTGCTGGAATCCTTGCAAGACTGCAAATAATTTGAATATAAACGTCATATTTTTTGCACAAGAGATAAAAATGAATTACAGTACCTGTATCACATTACAGTAGTGATTTAAGAGTTCTAGTTTATATATATATATATATATATATATATATATATATATATATATATATATATATATATATATATATATATATATATATATATATATATATATATATATATATATATACAGTATTACCCCGCTTAACGCGCTTTCACTTAACGCGTTTTCGCATATACGCGGTGCCTTGCCAAAGCTGAACTTTCACTTAACGCGGATTTTTCCACAGCAACGCGGTGAGTGTCCGGCTCGAGAGCTATTTTTAGATTCGCACCACCCGCCACCCTGCCTGACTGCCTGTTTTAGCTCATAAAATTCATACAAATTACCCAGCCAGAATATAATTTACATTGCTGGAATTCTTATAATTTGGTGATCATTTTGAATATAAACAACATATATTTTGCATTAAACATACAATTTTTAGATAAAAATTGTTCTCTAGGTAATTATGTTATCTTTTGTCCAAAATATATGACATTTATATTCAAAATATTCCTGGTCTTACAAGGAATCCAGCAATGTCAATTATATTATCCTAACTTTAGTTTGAGGTATTATTTATTAAAATTTAGTGGTTATCCCACACATCTCCTTGGGACGGTTGGTGGGGGGTGGGGGGTGGGGGGGAGGGAGGGACCGACCGACCGACCATCTGTTACCCGGTGAAGAATTATTTTTTTTTTTAACTGAAGATATTTGTTTTAGCTCATAAAATTCATACAAATTACCCGGTCAGAATATAATTTACATTGCTGGAATTCTTATAATTTGGTGATCATTTTGAATATAAACAACATATATTTTGCATTAAACATACAATTTTTAGATAAAAATTGTTCTCTAGGTAATTATGTTATCTTTTGTCCAAAATATATGACATTTATATTCAAAATATTCCTGGTCTTACAAGGAATCCAGCAATGTCAATTATATTATCCTAACTTTAATCTGAGGTATTATTTAATACTAAATGTTAAAAACTCTTGAATGGAGGATTGGTGGGGGGTGGGGGGAGGGTTGGGACTGACCGCGCGGTTGGAAGAGGGGGGGAGGCAAGGTGGGGTACTTTGATTGACAGATAGTGTTGAAGAATATTTTTTTTTTTTTATTAACTGTAGATATTTGTTTTAGCTCATAAAATTCATACAAATTATCCGGCCAGAATATAATTTACATTGCTGGAATTCTTATAATTTGGTGATCATTTTGAATATAAACAACATATATTTTGCATTAAACATACAATTTTTAGATAAAAATTGTTCTCTAGGTAATTATGTTATCTTTTGTGAAAAATATATGACATTTATATTCAAAATATTCCTGGTCTTACAAGGAATCCAGCAATGTCAATTATATTATCCTAACTTTAGTTTGAGGAATTATTTATTACTATACCTGGTTTTCCCCCAAAAATTTCTCAGAGGGAAGAGCCAGTGAGTGTAGTGTGAGAAGAGGGGGAGGGAGTTGAGTCCATTATTTGAATGGACATTAACTTGGCGACTGTATTTCTCTATTTCTCTTAAGTATTAATTGTGTGCATGTACCATCATAAAATTAAGATGTTATTTTTACTACAACATAGTTATTTGTCGTCAAAAAGTGGAGTTTGGGGGTCGGGCTGGGTTCTATTGGAATTAATCCCATATGTTCTGTTATTCACTTAACGCGGTTTTCACTTAACGCGGGACCCTCTGGGTTCAATTGACCGCGTTAAGTGGGGTACCACTGTATATATATATATATATTTATATATATATATATATATATATATATATATATATATATATATATATATATATATATATATATATATATATATATATATATATATATATATATATATATATATATATATATATATATATATATATATATATATATATATATATATATATATATATATATATATATATATATATATATATATATATATATATATATATATATATACAGGTTGTACCTCTCTAGGCCGGCATTCTGTGGTCTGGAACGATTTTATTTTGCCCATGGAGAAAATTAATTTGAGTCTGGTACTTTCGATGTTTGGCTAAATTTGGCCTTATTTACCCTACTTTTTTGGCGAATTACTACCTGTAATAAAGCAACATCCTAATAAACCAACGAAAATAACAGATAAGTTAAAGAAAAACTAAAAACAACACAGAAAAAGTTTTTATGTTCTACAGCTTCAGCTAGAGTTGAACCTGATGACCTGGCAACTTTGTCATCCGAGTAAAAACACACACACCAACATTGGCTGTCCTTATGTTTTCAACTTTACTACCACTGGTGGGTAGAATTTTTTTTTAAATTCAGAAACATTAATTAAAATATATATGAACAGTAAATAAGTGTTGCTTTCATATTCTTATGTAGAGTAATGACAATATGTTCACATGTGCGCACTTACATATGCGCAGTCTCACTTTTTTCCTTTACCATTAATGGTTAGCTACTTTTATTGTTCCATTTATTAACATTAAATAACATTACTTAAAACAACCATATTAATTTTTTACATTAATTTTACTACAGCTACAACCAGGGTCCTATTTTCTTCAGTTTTATATGTAGAACCAGTCAGTTACTGGTTTTGTAAACAACGAAAACAATGCCGTTTGTCTCCTCGTGTGCTTTAATATTCTACGTATTATTAATGAATTGTATTGTTCATTTTGCATATATAAAGATTAATTCAATCAAATACATATTCAGTAATAAACAATAATGAATCTTTTGTACATATTCTTAAAAAGATAAATGACGCGGTAGCCTTAAATGCGCACGTATATGTTGGCGTTCCCAATCCATCTCTTTTTTTTTCTTTCCCATTAGTGGTTAGCTACTTCTATTGTTCCATTAAATAACATTTCTTAAAACATACAGTATACAGTACAGTGACCCCTCGGTTAACGAACTCAATCCGTTCCAGAAGGTCGTTCGTTAACCGAAACCATTGTTTCAATGGGTTTTTGGGTAATTGGTTCCAGCTCACCGAAAATTGCCTAAATTCAACAAAAAAGGTAGAAAAGTACACTTACTTTGAGGTGTGTATGTAGAAGGCTCCTGGATGATGATGATGGGAATTAGAATGGGGGTGGAGGAGAAGGGAGAAGAGAAGGCATTGGGGTGGAAGAGAAGTCACCCCATGGTGCCATTTCACCCATAGAATTTTAGTTCTCTTGGTGTAATTCAAGATTATTTTTTTAAATCAACACTGCACTGCATTATATATTGTCAATATATAAA
Organism: Homarus americanus; assembly: GCF_018991925.1. Classification (NCBI taxonomy): domain Eukaryota; kingdom Metazoa; phylum Arthropoda; class Malacostraca; order Decapoda; family Nephropidae; genus Homarus; species Homarus americanus. The sequence continues at coordinate 10,513,166 of NW_024714177.1, forward strand.
ATAAATTTCAAAATGACCAATAATTTGCTTGCAAACACAGAAAAAAGCGTTTAGTTGAAGAGAGTCTCAAGCAAGATGTTACCTCCAGTGAAAACAGAGAGAGACTAACTCCTGTTTGCTGTGTAAAGAAGCTGGATGCCGTGCATTAAACTAGTCACTTTACCTTCAATTATGTTCAATAATTGTTCAAATGACTAAAAAATTGAATATTAAACTTTTAAAATTATTGAATACTGTAGTATAAACTTCTTGATATTTACTAAAATAGTAAAGAATTTAAGCCCTAGAACCGATTAATGTATTGGCGGAATGATACTAAAGCTGGTTGCCCGGTCAGTGCAAGCGAAAACATGTTGAGGTCGGTTCGTAAGAAATTCGTTAACCGAATTTTTGTTCGTTAACCGAATTGAAGGTCCTTATGGAAGGCAGTTCGTTAACCGAAATTTCGTTAACCGAGGCGTTCGTTAAACGAGGGGTCACTGTATATTAATTTTTTTACATTAATTTTACTACAGCTACAACCAGGGTCTTAATTTCTTCATTTTCTCGTGTAGAACTTTCGTCCCGGACTTTCGGCTGTAAACACAAACGAAAACAATGGCGTCCCAGCTCCTCTTGTGTGACCATATTATTATTCATTTATATTGTTTAAGGTTCATTCGGAAACATTATTTAAAGAATATCGTTTGCAATTTTCAATAATTGTATTGTTGTGGGGGAAAAGAGGGTAAAAAGCGACACAAAAGATATGAAAAGGTCACACTTGGGAATGCATCTCATTATTATTGCTTTATTTTAATGGTAATTAATGATTCGCGATAAGACGATTCACCTTACACTGCAATATTGGAGGACACGTTAACGTCGTTATTCGAGGCTTTACTGTATAGTGATTTAAGGGCAATTTAGGAGTGCTTCTGACTTTACACTAGGTCCCAAGAACGTAACCCCTGTGGGTAGCTAAGTAGCTCAGGCGCCAGAAATTCTCGCTTAATCCAAGCCACTAACGCTGCTGAGATACGCGTGCCTGCTGTGCTGAACTTTCACTTAACGCGCATTTTCATCATATACGCCAGAGTGTCCGCCCGAGAGCTATTTTAGATTCAGACACTTCACCCGGGCCACCCTGCCTTGACTGCCTGTTTTAGCTCATAAAATTCGCAATTATTTTAAATAGTAAATATAATTTACATTGCTGAATTTTATATTTAGATTACTTTGAATATAAACAAATATATATTTTTGTGATAAACATACAATTTTTAGATAAAAATTGTTCTCTAGGTAATTATGTTATCTTTTGTCCAAAATATATGACATTTATATTCAAAATATTCCTGGTCTTACAAGGAATCCAGCAATGTCAATTATACTATCCTAACTTTAGTTTGAGGTATTATTTATTAAAATTTAGTGGTTATCCCACACATCTCCTTGGGACGGTTGGTGGGGGTGGGGGGGAGGGAGGGACCGACCGACCGACCATCTGTTACCCAGTGAAGAATTATTTTTTTTTTTATTAACTGAAGATATTTGTTTTAGCTCATAAAATTCATACAAATTACCCGGTCAGAATATAATTTACATTGCTGGAATTCTTATAATTTGGTGATCATTTTGAATATAAACAACATATATTTTGCATTAAACAAAATTTTTAGATAAAAATTGTTCTCTAGGTAATTATGTTATCTTTTGTCCAAAATATATGACATTTATATTCAAAATATTCCTGGTCTTACAAGGAATCCAGCAATGTCAATTATATTATCCTAACTTTAATCTGAGGTATTATTTAATACTAAATGTTAAAAACTCTTGAATGGAGGATTGGTGGGGGGTGGGGGGAGGGTTGGGACTGACCGCGAGGTTGGAAGAGGGGGGGAGGCAAGGTGGGGTACTTTGATTGACAGATAGTGTTGAAGAATATTTTATTTTTTTTATTAACTGTAGATATTTGTTTTAGCTCATAAAATTCATACAAATTATCCGGCCAGAATATAATTTACATTGCTGGTATTCTTATAATTTGGTGATCATTTTGAATATAAACAACATATATTTTGCATTAAACATACAATTTTTAGATAAAAATTGTTCTCTAGGTAATTATGTTATCTTTTGTGAAAAATATATGACATTTATATTCAAAATATTCGTGGTCTTACAAGGAATCCAGCAATGTCAATTATATTATCCTAACTTTAGTTTGAGGAATTATTTATTACTATACCTGGTTTTCCCCCAAAAATTTCTCAGAGGGAAGAGCCAGTGAGTGTAGTGTGAGAAGAGGGGGAGGGAGTTGAGTCCATTATTTGAATGGACATTAACTTGGCGACTGTATTTCTCTATTTCTCTTAAGTATTAATTGTGTGCATGTACCATCATAAAATTAAGATGTTATTTTTACTACAACATAGTTATTTGTCGTCAAAAAGTGGAGTTTGGGGGTCGGGCTGGGTTCTATTGGAATTAATCCCATATGTTCTGTTATTCACTTAACGCGGTTTTCACTTAACGCGGGACCCTCTGGGTTCAATTGACTGCGTTAAGTGGGGCACCCTAATATTGGAAAATTTTGATAATTTTGGTAGTAGTGATAAATTTGAAATGTTTCCTGCACGATTTCCTCCTCAAAATAAAAAAAATTATAGCTATATATTGTATAGGAAAATGTCGATAATTTTGGTAGCCGCGATATAAAAAAATCGCTATACTGTATATCCCGACCCTACTATAGTCAGAATTCAATGTTTTGGAAAATGAGTCAATTTAATGTGAAACACTTTTGTGCATTATTTTTTTTTTTAGTACTGTACTGTACAGTATTGGTAAATTTTATAGTTTAGTTATATTATATACTATTGATGAATTTTATCTTCAGGCTGCCCAGAGCAAGTGGGAACGAGACCCTCTTCAGTATGCATGTAAAGCCTATTGCTCAGCAAGGCAGGAGGTTAATATCCTACTGTCTCTGCGCCACCCGCACATTGTGCCACTTGTTGGTGTTTGTCCACGTCCACTTGCTTTAGTCCTAGAATTAGCACCTCAAGGAGCTTTGGATCAGTGTCTGAAACACTACCAGCGATCAGGAGCCAGATTATCCCTCCACACACTTCAAGCTGTAATACTACAGGTAGGATATTTCTTCATATTTCAAATTTAGTGATTGAGGTAAAACAAAATTTATGGTATACAGTATATAGGTTAAGCTACATTGTTGTGGTTTTGAGAAAGGTAAACTTAAATTTTCTTAAGATTCATTTCTTGTTTTAAATCTAAAGGAAAGTGCTGTAATTTTTTGTAAACAGGTTGCGAAGGCTCTGGAGTATCTCCATGGCCAACACATCATCTACCGTGACCTGAAGAGTGAGAATGTACTGGTGTGGGAATTGCCACCACCATTCCACCACCAACCCCATCCTAGAATAGATGTCCGATTAGCAGACTATGGTAAGTACTGTATACATTTATTGAAAAAAATATGCGGGGATCAAATGTTTTGATCATTACGTCACAATTTCAGTAGAGTATTTTAATTTTTTTAATTTTTTTTTTATTTTTTATTTTTTTTTTTTTAGGGATTAGCCCACCTGGGCACAGGATACTGACCCTCATCAGGACCTGGGGGGAAAAATATAATAATAATAATAATAATAATAATTAAAAAATTCATATTAAATTTTATAAACAATGCAAAAATAAAAATAAAATAATATTAGTAATTATTATAATAATAAAGAACCATAAAGAAATGCAAAAATGAAAAAAATGTCAAGAGTGAGAAACAATATACTGTATGTATGTTGTGTTGTCAAAGTGAGAGAAACAATTGAGACCTGCAATTGTGTGTAAATGAGGCAGAAAGTCAGATCAGCAACCATTAGACACATTATGTTTTCAATATCTTCCCATTTTGGGTGATAGTAAATCACTTTCCGTGTTAAAAAAAAATTCCAGGCAAATCCTGATTAATTATGATTTCATTTCCAAAAATTTGCATAAAAATAATGTCCCCAAATTTACAAGAATTTTTTTCCTTTGCTACACTACTACTACAGGTTGTACCTCTCTAGTCCGGCATTCTGTGGTCCGGAAACTCCCGTGGTCCGGAACGATTTTAGTTTGTCCAATAGGTAGATAGGCAGCTTTTTTTTTATTTATTTTTTTACTTATCTGAATTATTATTATTATTACAGGAGTATTAAATTTTTGCCCCTCAGGCCCCAATGTGGGTCAGTGACCTATGCCCGGGTGGGCTAATCCCCATAAACATAAAAACAACAAAGCCGCGGGAAATTAAAGTTTGTTTACATCCGGCAGTTCGGCTGCTCTCTCTCTCTCTCTGCTTGTCTATACAGAGTACAACATTTAACCCGTCAATATATATGAGCAGTAAATAAGTGTTGCTTTCATATTCTTATGTAGAGTAATGACGATATGTTTTCACATGTGCGCACTTACATACGCGCAGTCTCACTTTTTTTTTTTACCATTAATGGTTAGCTACTTATATTATTCCATTTATTAACATTAAATAACATTACAGGTACTTCAAACAACCATATTAATTTTTTTTCCATTAATTTTACTACAGCTGCAATCAGGGTCTTATTTTCTTCAGTTTTATATGTAGAACCAATCAGTCACTAGTTTTGTAAGCTTTAACATAAACAATGCCGGCAGCCGTCTCGTCTCATCGTGTGTTTTAATATTCCACATATTATTAATAAATTGTATTGTTAATTTTGCACACACAAACATTAATTCAATAAAAACAAATTCAGAAACATTAATTAAAATATATATGAACAGTAAATAAGTGTTGCTTTCATATTCTTATGTAAAGTAATGACGATATGTTTTCACGTGTGCGCACTTACATACGCGATCTCTCTTTTTTCTTTACCATTATCGTTAGCTACTTCTATTGTTCCATTTATTAACATTAAATAACATTACTTAAAACAACCATATTAATTTTACTACAGCTACAACCAAGGTCTTATTTTCTTCAGTTTTATATGTAGAACCAGTCAGTCACTGGTTTTGTAATCAACGAAAACAATGCTGTGTCATTTCCTCGTGTGTTTTAATATTCTACGTATTATTAATGAATTGTATTGCTCATTTTGCACACATAAACATTAATTCAATAAAAAAGACATTCAGTAATAAACAATAATGCATCTTTTGTACATAAGAGAAATGACGCTGTTTACACGATTATGCACGTCGTCTGCATGTTGGCGGGCCGTTCAAACCCGTCGAAATTCAAGATTCCGCCGTCAAAATTTTTATTTTTATTTTTTGTGTGTTCCAATAAAATACGTTAAGAATTATAAACTCGCGAAATTTGAGAAGCTACTATACGACATTTAACCCTTCAATATGTCTTCAAAGAGACCATGATGCAGAGAAAGTGGTGCTAGTGCTTCCAAGCATAAGCACAAGTCATTATCTATCCAGGAAAAGGGTGAATTTTCATGGTCCGGTACCGGTCAGGTCCCGAGGTTGCCGGACTAGAGAGGTACAACCTGTACTACTTTTTTTTTTTTAATACGTGGCCTCCATCCTCCCCCTGTAGCCACACCTTCGCTGCCATTTTTTTTACCTTAAAATTAAATATCCTAATACACCACTATTTTCCTATTTAGGTATCAGTCGATCAAGTTTGCCCACTGGTACAAAGGGTTTTGGAGGGACTGAAGGCTTTATGGCTCCTGAGATGATGCGACATAATGGAGAAGAGGAGTATACTGAGAAGGTATGGTATGCTACTTCAACTGTATTTAAAACACAAAAAAATAATGTGGATTTTTAACTTTTGAGTACATTGAATGGTCAGATATTGCAAAATTTTTGAAGGCTTCATACTAATATGCTTGATTGATCATTCTTTTGACATCTTCTGAATTTCATGTATTGTGACTTTAAGCAGCTCCTTTATGGCTTATAAATATCTAGGGTGATCTATCTCTCCCCCTCCCCCATACCTACAGTAATTGTGGAAATAGACTACAGTATTATATTAAGATGATATGATTGGTGAAATAAAAGAAGAACATTTAAGTTGGAAATTATACAAAGGATTAATATTTGAATGATTAAAAAGGGAATTTTTAGTTGAGATTTTTCTTTTGTTCAGTCCACATACAGTAAAAGTAAAAGTAGTACTGTATTGGACTGAAATGTAAATCTGATCAAGTTGGTGCTTGTATGCAATCTTATCACTTACTTGTATAACTTACCCTTTTTCATTTAACAGGTTGATTGTTTTTCATTTGGTATGTTCATGTACGAGCTGCTCACAACGCACCAGCCATATGAACATTGTGACAACGTCAAGGAGCACGTCCTGGAGGGTGGCAGGCCAGCTCTTACACACAGAGTAATTACTAAGATAGTTTTGTAATTTTATTATGGTTTTATAATTAGATAAGTTATCACAGAATTGATTGCATTTTTATTCTCAGAATATTTTGTCTTCGGAAAGATTTGTCCATTTCTCGCATATAATACATATATATTAATTTTAGGGATTTATTTCATTATAATACGATGATCATAGGTTGTCTCCTTTGTGTAGGGGCTTAAGGGGGTTAAGGGGATAACCTCATTCGGGATGTCATGCTTTGGAGGCTGATATACTGATGCCTCACCCCTTTCCCGCTCCCACGATCCACACTAACTCATGGGAATATTCATTTTCTTTTACTGTATTTTCTTTGTCTTTTTACGGAATTATAATCTTCTTGCACACTCTGTATAGAAATGTGTGTATGTGTGTGTGTGTGTGTGACATTACACTTGATGGAGAGAGGTGGGTGATTCAGCCTCGCAATACAGCTCATTGCCTCCACTTTTTTTTTTACGGGGATTAGCCCACCTGGGCACAGGGTCACTAACCCACATTGGGGCCTTGGGGGGCGAAAATGTAATACAAAAAAAAATCAGTAAATAAAATTCATAATGAAAATACAAAATTAAAAGTAAAATAATTCACAGTAAATAAAATTTATAAAAAATTAAAAATAAAATAATAAAATAATGATAACACTAATAATAATAATAACACAATAATAATAATATCAATAATAGAGAACCATAAAGAATTAAAAAAATAAAATAAATAAATAAAAATATGTGAGAAACGATATACAGTATGTATGTTATGTTGTCAAAGTAAGAGAAACAATTGAGACCCTGTAATTGTGTGTAAATGAGGCAGAAAGTCAGATCAGCAACCTGGGACTTGGTCATAATTTTCGTGATGCCATATGGCAGCAGGGTCTACCATTAGACAATACATTATGCTTCCAATATCTTCCCAGGCGGTAATTCCTCCCTGTTTGATAGCTGCCTACGACATACCACATACCTATGCTCTTCATTTTTCTCATTTTATAATTTGATATTATATTTTCCTTATTTCCAAGCCACATTAGAGTCCAGGAATATCCCGGTTATCACAAGGGATGCTTTCCTAAAAGTCATTGCGATTAATGAGGCTGCGAATGTCAAGGCAATTTTCCCCTTATGAATGAATGTAAATGGGGGGGAGGGGGGGTTGCATTCCCAGCTGGCAACTTTCACCACATATTTCTCGATATATACTCTTCATTGCCCGTGGCTGGTAGGGACCAGGGTCACGTGTATACTGTAGTACAGTACCAGTAAATATGAGGAATAAATCAAAATTATACTAATAAATAAAAGGAAAGAAAAAATATCGCACTGCCAGTTGGCAATAATTCACTATGCACTGGAGACTGGAGCGGCTGAGATCACCACCGCTCCCTCCTCACACAATCTGGGCGACTCCAGCCGGCTGTCGTAAGAAGTGTTAATTATCTTTATGTTTTTGACCTTATGATAATCATTTCTTATGTTTTTTTGCACATTCTGTACTGAGATTGTGTGCATGTAACAGTAAATGAAATGAAGAGAATTTCTTATACCTTAGTAAGGAAACACCACTACACACATTAGTATAAATATTTGGCTAATAATAGGGACAGAAAGATAAATACTGATAGGCTAAATTCAATGGCATTTTTATAGAAAATAGTATACCTATATATAAATAAACTAAATCATTTTGTATTGTACTCACTGATGGGCGGAGGTGGTGGAGCGAATGTGCGCTGGTCCGGATAATAAGCACTGCTGTGGGGGTTAGACCTAGCGCAGCAGCAACGTCCACAGAACGTTCACCTTTCTCAAAACGGTTTAAAACCTTCATTTTTGTAGCAAGGCTAATGGTCTTACACTGCAGTCTTACACTATTATCAGTAGCACTTGTTGGGCATTTGGAAGCCATTTCGAATGGTTAGAGTGCAGTATCAAAAAACACTTAAACATGCACGAACGCTGTGGAAACCTAACAAAGACTGGGGACGCTGTGACACTCTGCGAGTGAGAGCGTAGTGAGCCAATATGAGAGAGGGTGATGCGTCGTATAAAGTGGTCCATGAAATGTTATACTGCGGGACGTTATCCGAATCATGGATATCTAAAGAATAGCGACATTATAACGAAACAACGTTATCGGGGGCAACGTTAAACAAGGGCTTACTGTAGATGATAAAAATAATACATGTGTGACTAATATTAATTTTCCAAGCCAACCTATATTATGCAATCTATTACCATACATTAAAGTGTGTGGTTGTGGACTGAACAGCTAACTCGCCCTGCGCGTGGTCGTGTGGTTGACAGAAGTGCATGGAATGTATGGTGGTCAAACTCACAAACTCTAGGTCGAATGTAGGAATTGCTTTTACTTTTTACTTTTATCCTCTTCACCACTGATCGGCTCGTTAGCCGTTTGGGCGATCAGTTATGTCTCTTTTATGCACGGTTGGCAAGTACTGGGCATGCACTGGCTCCTGAATGTATCTGAACCTGCTCCATTGTTGGTCAAGTCTGGTCTTGAAAGAGCTCACACTCAGTGCCGTCACCACACTCTGGCAGATTGTTCCAAGAGTTCACAACTCTCACTCCGAAAAAGTTACCCCTCACAATTATCCGGACTTGTGTCTTCTTTAACCTTGAGCTGTGTCCCCTTGTGGGGCGAGCATCCGCCAGCTCCAGGTAAGGACACTCGACTGAGTAGTGCCCTCTGAGATGCTTGTACACCTCAATCAGATCTCCCCTTGCCAATCTGAAAATGTACACATTTTAAGTTTACATACATAGATTTATTGACTTAAATTATCTTACATTTTATACATTGCTTCAATATGTTTTGTTTCAAAGTGTTAGTGGTACAGCGGTAACACACATAACTCTCACCAATATG
>NW_024714177.1:10527469-10541318 GCF_018991925.1 Homarus americanus
TAATTTATTCCTTATAAAAACATATTGCATCCGATCACAATACAAAAAGCTGGCCTTCATCAGAAGAACCACTACAGGGTATTATGTTCATTACACTTCACATCAATATATGTCCTTAATCAAATAACTACTATTATCTTCGTTCTTCATAACAACCAATGACCTCCTTACCTCAGTCATTCTTTCTTACCATAACACCCAACACATCAGACTGCACCACATGTTGTAGCACCACATCTCATATACACTCCACACCTACCAGTATGGAACTCCTTGGTATTCTTAGGTACACATATCAGGTACCTCGTTCACACTCTACTCTTGCTGAGTAGATAGGATACTTCTCAAGTAATCATACCAGTACTGGTTCCACACCTGGTATTATTTGGTCTCTCCACTTGGCGGTGATATGGGTGGTGATGTGTAGGGTATCCACAGATTCACCGTGGGGGTGCATCATGGCCATAAGTAGACACACCACACATGGTGAGTTCCTCACTGGTGGTAATGGCCGACTCTGGACGCGTGGATACCTGTTTTGGTGAGAGAGCGGGTATCACTAAGGAAGATGCCCCGCGTCTCTCACTGAACTAGGCCTACAATTTCCAATCTTTAATTTTCACTTTGATTTATTCTGGTTCTCACATCTACACTTTCCTATCTATTGTGACCTTATGCCTTATATTTATATATTTTAATCCTAAATTACATACTTAAGTAAGGATCTGGTTTGCCAGTTCCTGGGAAAATTAATTGGGCTATATCATTAACTCAAAACTGTAGCCCGGGGCAGAATGGACGCCAACATCGAACAAAGCCTAGCGTCGTATTTTCACGGCGTGGGTATATCCACTTCACTTCAATCTGTATTTAGGGATCCTCCCCTCACATGATGCAATCGTTGAAAACAGTCATAAGATTCTCTAATCATTGCATTGTTTGTGGTTATTCATCACATGAGATAACGAGGTGTATTAAGCTCACACCGAGGCATACAAGATATTTTCTTTGAATTACAGTATAGTTTCTGGATCACTTCCAACACTTCACATAGGTCTGATACATTTATCCCTTTTCCAGATCACTGTTCTCTTATATTTTCATCTGATACCTGCAGTAGCTATGTTCACTAATCGTTCACAAACGTAAATAGTATGATCTTCAAACACGATCTACACTTATCTCTTATAGTACACTAGTCCGTATCATTTGGACCTTCCCAATCATCCTATAGATACCTTGAGTTCTCCTTAATGCGGTGAGTACATACACTTCATATTATATGACCGTACCTTGGTACAATTCTTATAAAACAACACACAGTAGGTGAGTTATCCTTTACCAATGTTTCCCGTTTTCTGTGACTCTACAGCGCAGTGGATTTTAATATTATGTAACGTAATATGAATAAAAGGGATATTAAGGATGACAATGATGTGCGCAGTAGTACACCACATTGCTTCAGGTCAGGTTAGTAACATGACCCAATAATCTCCCACCCAACCTTCATCACATGTGTTAAGACATTTGTTATGTATTACATTCAATTGAGTGAAGCATCTGCCTATTCTAGGGTAAAGATGACAGGATCAGCTGGAGTACAATATATACAGTATACAAGAACACTTGCCAACAGTGCGTAACAAAGACTAACAAGCCGATCAGTGGTGAAGAGGATAAAAGTAACACAGCTCTATTCATTCCCGTATCATATAGAGTTTTTTTTTAAATCTAATTATTAAACCAAACTTTTAGATAAAGTATTCAGGATTATTTTCATAAAAAATGGTGTGGCTAACAAAATTAGAACTGATTTTACTGACTCTGGTATCAACATTTCTCACATTTTTTTTTATAAAAGAATGAAATTCCTTTCACTGTATCATATAGAAATATTTTGTTAAAGGATATCTTGTTGAAAATATTTTGTAGAGAATTTATTAAGTATCATTATAGTATCAAATTCATCTCCCTATCACAATTAGCCACACTTGAGTGAGGAAGGGGGGGCTGACACAATTTTGCAGCTTGAGTAAGGAAGGTGGGGGAGACGTGACCCTACCACCCCAAAAAGGTTTGCTTCCGTCAACACACACCAACACCACCCACACATCACACATACACCCCTACATCACACACAAACACACCCTCCAACAACCACCCACACACACAACCATCACCACCCTCACCCCACATCACCCACACCATCACCACCCTGACACATCACTCACTCCCCCAACATTACACACACACACACACACACACACACACATACATACATACATACATACATACATACATACATACATACATACATACATGCATGCATACATACATACATGCATGCATACATACATACATACATACATACATGCACTCATGCACACACTCACACACTCACACATTCACACACTCACACATTTCAACACCACTCACACACCTCCCAACAAGGGAATTAAGACAGCAAACATAAGGAGTGAAAGTCTTATTGTATGACACATCTACATGTGTGAGACTGTATGGTAACAAGTTAAATATCAGCTGGTGAGGAGCACTTGGCAACACTCATTTCCACTCCATCTCTCTAATTACCCACACCTTTCTGCTTTCTTACTCCATATTTCAAAATGTTATGTAACGTAATGTTGAAAGGATACAACTTGGCTCATTTATTCTTATATCTGTACTTACCACAATATCTCTAAAAATACTTTAAGTTTCATGTTTATTCAAGACATCTTCAGGTCATGAAACCCACTAATTCTCCACCCAAGAAAGGGTGACCTGACAATCCATCAGGTCAGTAATATGATACCACTAATCCCCCATCCTACCTCCACCGGACATTGCATCAGGTCAAGTCAGTTACACGATACCAACTAATCCCCCACAGCTCCATGGCAGTGGAAAATAGCAGTCTTTGCTGTAACACACAGCTTCATTCATGCCCAAACTTTTCGATAAACTATTCCGGATTATTATGGTAAAGAAATGAAGTTTCTAACTTAATTAGAACTATATTTACAGATTTCAGTAGTTTAGACTCAAGGAAAACATCTCTAGCTTCCTAAAACGTTCTGGGGAAGTGGGCTAGTGTGTTTCTCTGCAAGATGTCTAGTTTAGACACTCGGAAACTTTTCCCAGTAACCGGGATAAGGAATTTTTCCGGGTTTGAGAAAGTCGTCTCGTAAGCCGGAAATCTTTCATCCCCGGAAGTGCTCTGCACCAATTGTTTCGGCTAACAGGGATATCATTGTAAATAAAAATTATTTTCTGAGAAAAATGCCAGAGCTTGATGGGACCTAAAACTGGAAAAGAAAAAAATTACCTGGTAACAATTGAGACTCCATTTATTTCTCTTACTAACAGTATTACTATTACAGCTTTGTTGAAATTAGCCATTGATACTGAATATGCTATGGTTATTTTAAAATTAAATTTTCGACTTGTGAATTTTCAGTCATATTTTCATTATTAGGTGGTGTTCAGAGCATTACCTTATGTTATCTCACTTTATCTTTCACCTAAACTTAGTGGACAGAGGGGGGAGGGGGAATTTCTTTACCCCCTTCTCTATGTTTTCAAGTGCTAAAGCCGAAGAAATTACTGTGAATATTGAGATACTGAACTATGAAAATTGGAAAATGTTTCCATAGAATGACAATTTTTATGAACAAGTCCGAGCTTGAGGGAAGCTTATGAATTGTGTTTAAGTATTTGTATGCTTGTGCATTTACACAGACTGAGGCATATTTTGCAGGTTAGATCAAAATTTCATTATACAAGTTGACAATCCCTTATCCGAAATCCTTGGGGCCAGAGGCATTTCAGATTTCGGAATTTTTCGGTTTTCAGAATGGTTTTTTTTTTTTTTTTTTCCTTCCCCTCTCTCCTGTAAGCCCACCCGGGCATAGATCGCTGACCCACATCAGGGCCTGGGAGGGGCGAAAATATTATTATTATAATATTATAATACTTTACGCGGTTAATTCAACCCACAGGGTACCACGGAAAGTGAGAAACGCGTAAAGTGAACAACATAACATATGGGATTAATTGAAATAGACCCCGGCTGACCCCCAAACTCCACTTTTTCTGACACAATACCTATGTTCTAGTAAAAATAACATCTTAATTTTATGATGGTACATGCACACAATTAATACTTAAGAGAAATAGAGAAATACAGTCGCCAAGTTAATGTCCATTCAAATAATGGACTCAACTCCTTCCCCCTCTTCTCACACTACACTCACTGGCTCTTCCCTCTCTGAGAAATTTTTTGGGGAAAACCACTAGATTTTAAGGTACTGTATAGTAATAAATAAAACCTCAAACTAAAGTTAGGATAATATAATTGACATTGCTGGATTCCTTGTAAGACCAGGAATATTTTGAATATAAATGTCATATATTTTGCACAAAAGATAACATATTTATTCAGAGTAAACAAAATACTTAATTAGATCTAAAATTTGTATGTCTAATGCAAAATCTATGATGTTTATATTCAAAATGATCATCAAATTGTAAGAATTCCAGCAACGTAAATTATATTCTGGCCGGATAATTTGTATGAATTTTATGAGCTAAATAAAAAAATTATACTTCACCCGCGTAAAGGTACATGCACCGCGGAATGTGAGCATCCCGGGTTCTGGCAGGGTACCGCGTAAACGTGGAAACGCGGAATGTGGGACCGCGTAAAGTGAGGGTTGACTGTAATAATAATAATAATAATATTAATAATAATAATAATAATAATAATAATTATGATAATAATAATAATGCTGTAATAATAATTCATAGGTCTAGATCGCATTTCTCTATTTTGATCTTTTTTTTCATTCTTGTATTTCTTTATTATTATTACTATTATTTTATTACAGTATTATTGTTATTATTATTATTATTAATTTTATTATTATATTTTATTATTACTATTATTATTATTGTTATCAGTATTATTTTATTTTGGTGTACAGTATTTTAATTAAAAATTTCATTTACTATGAATAATTATTATTATTATAATTATTATTACTATTACATTTTCGCTGTATTATAGAATTAAGCCTTTTTGTATTTTTAGCATTAGCTATACCTGTACAATCTTTGACATTTAAATTTAAACTATGTGGATTATTTAGAGGAAAATGGAAATAACTGGGCAAGGAAAATGTAATTTAAAACTCTTCTATTCAGATGGTGAATTAGTCGTCCGAGACCAGGGCAGTGTGTGGGTGAGCCGAACTTCACCTCAGTTGGATATGGTTGGAGCGGGGGAGTGGGGATGGGGAGCTTATACTAGCATCGAGGGCTTACCTGATACAATAACTGCCATGTGTTGCGTTGGAGAATATGTTTGGCTTGGAGATAATGCTGGCAATATCCATGGTTACAAGTAAGTTTGAGTCTTTTATTAAGCACTATGTTTGGTTATTGGTAAGTACATGTAGAACAGACTTACCTTTACTCTTGTAGGGGTGGTATCTTTTTTTTATCATGCTTTAATCCTAATTATTCTTTCCACTGCTGTGTGTTTCCAAGATCATTTCTTTCACAATGTATACTTACTTATATTGTGATCGGTGGGCTTATCTGGGAAACCCCTTTGTACTGTACCATCTTCAACATTCTTTCATATTTTTATATACAGTATAGTCTGGTTTTACGTGGTTAATTAAACCCATGGAGGTCCGCGTATAAAGCGAAACGCATAAATGAAATAACAGAAGCTATGGGATTAATGAAATAGAGACTGGGCCGACCGCCATTGTGTAGAAAGAAAAAAAAGCACTGGTTCCTCGGCATGAGTGAATATACGCGGAGACAGTGAGACTGACGTGGAGGCGGAGAGTAGGGGTGGCAAGGATGCCTAGACCAATCACAGCGAGCGGCGGAGGGGGTGCGTGGGTGGTAAGGATACGTGGCCCAATCACAGCCTGCAATGTCACCGGAGCGAGTCTGACGTCAGTGCCCAGCACCTCGCCTGCTGCTTGCCGCATACATGATGGAATTTACCGTGTAAATAAGAATTATTTCTTCTGACAAGTGCCGCGTAAAACCAGACTATACTGTACAGGTATATATTTTTTTTCGGACATTAGTCCACCCGGGCACAGGTAATTTTTAATAACCCACATCAAGGCCTGGGGGGCGAAAATATAACAAAATAATAATAATAATGATGATAATAATAATATAATAATAATAATAACAATAATTATAATAATATAATAATAATAATATTAATAAAATATATAAAAATAAATAACAATTATAATAAAAGAATATATTAATAATTCTAATAAAAATTAATACAAATTATAAATAGTAATAATAACAATAAAGAGCCATAAATAAAAACAAAAATTAAAAAAAGATATCAAGAGTGAGAAATGATATACAGTGGTCCCTCGGTTAACGAATACAATTCGTTCCAGAAGGTCGTTCGTTAACCGAATTCATTGTTTCAATGGGATATTGGGTAATTAGTTCCAGCTCACCGAAAAATACATACAAAGTAAAAAAAAAATGCAGTAAAGTACACTTACTTTGAGGTGTGTATGTAGAAGGCTCCTGGTTGATGATGACGATGGGAATTAGAAGTGGGGATGGAGGAGAAGGGAAAAAAGAAGGAAGTGGTATGGAGGAAAAATCACCTTCTTTGGACCCATGCTTCATGCCTCATTTCACCAATAAAATTTTAAGTTCAGTAGGTGTAATTCAAGATTATTTTCTTTAAATCAACACTGCACTGCACTTTATGTTTTCAATATGTTAACTAAAGTTCAGAATGACCAATAATTTCAATGAAAAATGCAAAAATATTCAAGACACCAACAAAATAGATGTTCACTCCACTGTTTTCAAAGCCCAACTGACACCTTGTAGCCGACTCACGCATCTGATGGGCGAACAAAAAACTAGTTCCCTGTACTGCATTTATTATCAATATGTTGAATAAATGTCAAAATGACAAATAATTTTAATATAAAACATTCAAAAATATTAAAAAGCTGAAATTTAGTGATATTTAATCCATTGGAAACGAATTTAAACTTAGAACAGATTACTGAATTGGCAGACTGGGCCATCAGCTGATTCTCACAACAACAAACTGGTATGTTAGTTCCCTGTACAGTACTGCATATATTATCAATATTTAATGTTAAAATGACTAATAATTTTAATATAAAACATTCAAAAATATTAAAAAGCTCAAATTAAACGATATATAATTCATTGGAAACGAATTTATACTTAGAACAGATTACTAAATTGGCAAACTGGGCCATCAGCTGACCAGCTGATGCTCACAACAAAACGTGATTTTCGTAAGGATTTCGTTAATCGAATTTTTTTCGTTAACCGAATTGAAGATTCTTATGGAAGGTAATTCGTTAACCAAAATTTCGTTAACCAAGGGACCACTGTAGATAAAATACGGGAGTTACGTTCCTGAGCCTCCCTTTGCCCCATGAAAAAAGTTACGTATACAGAAAATTATTGCCATTTCTATAGAGAATAGTATATAGAACTATAGTACTAAGTTTGTATTGGTACTCACCGATGGACGGAGGTGGTAGAGCGAGTGTGTAGTGGGTAGTGGAGCGAAGGAGGAGGGTGGGAGTGGAGGAGGAGGGTGGTGAGTCACTGAGACTCTGCGGCTGCCTCCTCCTCCTCTGTTGTTGTTTGCTCCTCCTCGGCTGCTGGCTGTTGTGAATAAGCTCCTGCCGTTTCACAACAAAAAAATTAATCCAGTGTTGACTGCTTGGTGCTACTCATCTTCTTCTACTTATAGATCTCGGTGTAGTAACCAAGACTGTCCTCATTACTGCGTTGAACCTTTGAGCTACGTTCTCTGTTTGGGTAATCATCTAGAAGCATTTGCATTGCTTGCTGGAACTTGTTCAACGATTCTGCCAACCTTTTTGAAGTTAGCGTTCGTTGAGTTTCTTCTTCGTCGTCTTCTTCAACGGGACTGTGTTCTGTTAGTTGTTGCAAATCTTCTTTGGCGAGCTCTCCTGTATGGGATGCCAGGGCGTCCTCAATATCCTCTGATTCCAGCTCATCAAAGCCTGCCTGTCTATCCAAGCTGAGGATATCCCTATTCACAGCTGGGACTAAGTCCGTGAATCCCGTAAAACTGTTGACGCACTCGGGCCACAGTTTATGCCACGCACCATTCAGACAACTTTCTGAAACCTCTTCCCATGCCTTGTCAATGTTATCAATTGCATGAAGAATGTTGAAGCCACGCCAATATTCTCGGATCTTTGGTTTATTTTATCCGTCTGTAGCCTTGAGCAGCTGGACCATGGTAAAGCAAAAATAATACGCCTTGAATGCAGTGATGATGCCTTGGTCCATAGGCTGCATCAGTGCTATCAGGTTTGGAGGCAGGAATACAACTTTTCCACTGTCATGCAAGTCATCGAGATTGGAAGGATGAGCTGGAGCATTGTCAAGGATCAGAAGAATTTTGAAGTTAAGGTTCTCCTTGGCACAGTATTCCTTCAGCGCAGGGACAGCATACACGTTTGACCACTGGCTAAATATGGCACCGGTTATCCGTGCCTTTTTTTTGCCTTGTAAATGACAGGAAGGTGATCCTTAGAGTAACCTTTCAGGGCCCGTGGGTTGGCAGTGCAAGAAATCAACATAGGCTTCAGCTTGAAGTCACCGGCAGCTTTTGCGCTAAGCAGCAGCGTCAAGCGGTCTTTTGCTTCTTTAAAACCTGCTGCTCTTTTCTCCTCCTTGGAGATATAGATCCTCTCAGGCATCCTCTTCCAAAAGAGACCAGTCTTATCCACATTGAAGACTTGCTTCGGTGAGTAACCTCCTTGCTGGATAATCCGTTTGAATTTTGGCGGGAACGTCTCGGCAGCAACTGTATCTGAACTGGCAGCTTCACCAGTCATCTTAATATTGTGGAAGTTATAACGATGCTTAAATCGTTGAAACCATCCTTGGCTGGCCGTAAAGGTCTCTTCCTTCAATCCTTCACCCTCTTCTGCCTTTAAGTCATCAAACAGGGATCTGGCCTTATGCTGGATAACCGTAAGGCTCACAGGGGCATTGCGTTGATTCTGGTCCTCCATCCACATTGCCAGCATCTTTTCCACCTTCTCTATCACAGTGCTTCTAGTACGAGTCGTCTTAGTAGCACTCAGAGAAGAACCACTTCCAGCACTAATCTTAATCTTGTCAGCGTTGGTCCGGATAGTACGCACTGTTGTGGGGGCTAGACCAAGCACAGCGGCTATGTCCACAGCATGTACCCCTTTTTCAAATCGGGTTAATATATCCATTTTTGTAGCAATAGTAATGGTCTAATGTTGCCTCTTCACTACACTAGCATCAGTACCACTTGATGGGCGCTTGGAAGCCATTTCGAATGGTTAGAGCACAGTTTTAGAGCAAAAACACTTAAGCACGCACGAATGATGTGAAATCGTAACAAGAGACTGGCTTGGCGTTGCTTGGGGACGCTGTGACGTTCTGCGAGTGAGGGCAGCGCGCCGAACCAAGAGAGCGTAGCGTGGCCAGACATGACATGAGCGGGTGATGTGCCATAGAAAGTTGTCCGCTACAGCGCAAAATGACGTAGTATCGGATCACAGGGACGTTAAACGAATTTTTGGTCTCTAAAGTTCAGCGACGTAGTACCGAAACAACGTTAAGCAGGACGACGTTAAGCGAGAACTTACTGTAGTTTAAATTACCACCTGCAGTATCTCGGTAGAAAATACCAGCTCAAGGGTAATATTCTACAACAGGGATACAAGACTATAATAGTGCCCTCCAACCCTCTCATCAACATTCACAATTGTACGAATATAGTTTATAGCACCCATAAACACTTCAAAACTATTCACAAGACTGTGTTATTCTTGTGTGGTGGCGGGGCGGCGGCAGTGGCAGTGGTGATGGTTGTCACAATTACAGCTCACTGTCTCAGTATTGTAATGATGTGCACTTGGAGCACAGAATCCTATTTTTTTACTTCCCTCCCAAATATTTACCAGTGAGTCATAGATCACTAAACCAAGAAATTGTAATTGTTAAATGAGAAATGGTGATATTGTAGTGGATTTCTCCCCTACAAACGCTGTTTGTCGCTGAGTAGCCGACCCCGCGAATTCCCCAGTGTATGCCTCGTGCTATAGGTCAACCAGCGCCGCCTTACATGACGGAGGTCAACTATTAAGCCACACCTACCTCCACTATATTAGACCTGACCTCGTGGTGTCCTGGCTCTTTCTACCTACACCAACCAGCAAGCAACACCACCTCCTCCACTCCTGCCTGGCGGCCGTCGCTCCCGCCGGAGAGCATGGCGACCCACAAGCTGTCCTCCTCTGAGCATCCTCACCAACCAGCTCTCTCTACATCACGCTTGTAACCACGCTGCCACTTCCCAGCACCAAGCTGCATTGTACATCCAATACAACATGTATACAGAGAGCACATTGTGAGTTTCCTTTCTCCATCCCATCCTGAGTGCGAACCAAACATCTCGTACCCCACAATATAAATTTTAAATTGCTAAACCGAGAAATTTTTAATTGAATGACCGTTAAACAAGTGTCACCTGTATTTTCATTTGGACTAAAACTCTTTGTCAAGATAGCCCAATGGTATGTTCATCCTGTAGAAAATGCTTGAAGTTTGTTCAGCAACCCCCCCCCCCCAAAAAAAAAGTTATTACTTTACTTACAGATAACGGCTAACACTGTGTACTCTGACCAGGTTTAGTGAATGCGCAGTGCAGGTCGCTAATCTGACTTTCAACTGTTTCTCTTTCTATTGACAACACACCATACATACTGTACAGTATATCATTTCTCACTCTTGATTTATTTTTTCGTTTTTGTATTTATTTATGATTATTATTATTTTTATTATCATTAATATTTTATTTTTATTTTTTATAATTTTTATTTTATCATTAATTTTTATTAATTATTATTATTATTATTATTATTATTATTATTATTATTATTATTATTATTATTATTATTATTATTATTATTATTATTATTATTATTATTATTATTATTATTATTATTATTATTATTATTATTATTATTATTATTATTATTACTACGTACTATAATAATATTTTTGCCCCCTAGGATCTGATGTAGGTCGGTGACCTGTGCCCGGGTGGGCTAATCCCGTAAAAAAAATATATATATACGTACTGTACTGTACATCTTTGATTTATCTTCAGAGACCTTGATATCTACCCAACATATTGGCAACATTGTCATAGGATTGGCTGCAGCAATTTTGGATATCTAAGTCCAGTTTATTCAATGTGTCTAAAACCTGATTACTTTCTCCTGTGTTACTACTGATGGGAATATAAAGCAAAAATCAATCTACTGGTGAATGAAAGTTGGTAATTTCTTGAAACATTAGTTGTAGAATCTAAACAAATTGAGTAGTACTTTGCACTTTTTGAAACATTAGTTGTAGAATCTAAACAAATTGAGTAGTACTTTGCACTTATAACTTTTTTTGCAAACTGTTGACAAAACCTTTATGCTTATTATCATAATGAGTTCATCACAAATGGTTGACCTGATATGACTTAAAAATTATTTGTTTTATTTCCAAACTGTGAAATTTTATATTAGTTCTAGAATACATTGGTAGCTGCCATCATGTGATCCTATTATATGATCAGTTCCTCTTAATGCCAATTCACGCTCAGTAAGAAATTTTATCATTTCTACCAAACGCTTGATGACAAAGTCCACTGTCAATACACCCATCTATGTTTGCTCTCTGTACTTAGGCTAGAATTGTTTTCTGTGATCTTATGAACTTTTGTGTTATCTTAGAGCTCGGTTGATGTGTGTCCAGTCATTGAATCCATGCATGAATGGTGAGCTTGTACCAGAGAAGAGCAAACATGTGAAACAGTAGTTAAGCTTGAGACTTGGAAAACAATAGGCTTTCTCAATTTACTGATTCTCCATTACTCAAAGCGTAAAAGAATGCCGATTTAAGAGAGAAAACGATATCCCTGATGCTCACCTGAACCATACGTTCTTAGTGTTTCTTTGAAATCTGAATAATGATGCTGACAAGTATCTGCTACTCCACTAAATAGGGTTCATTGTACAAGCACAATATTAAAGCATTCTTTTACTAACCCTGGGTATCCAGTCAGGGATCTGTCATTTGTATCGAGTGACCTCAAGTGACTTTTGCTGTTGATTTTTATCTAGTGCTTCTTTATCTGAACAAAACCCTTAGGAAAGTTGTGATTTTTTTGTATGATGTTGAATAATCAGAAGTTTTTGGAATGAGATAAACAATACCATGAATAAGTTCAAATTATTCCCCGCAGTATCTAAACCAGTGCAGAGCACTAATTTACTTTTTTCTGTTTTAATGTATTTATAGTCTTCATTTGATTATATAGCTCATCCCCGACTTATGATGGGGTTAGGGACCCAAATCCAGGTCGTAAGTCGAAATGGTCTAAGTCAAAAATGCTTAAATAATACATAGAAATTCTAAAATGGGTGTCTCTTTTTCTTCTCAGCACCACATAACTCTCACTTTTGAGCTTGCCAGCCATTTTAAAGTGAATTACAAACAAAAAATTTCTCTGTGTACTGACGTTGGGACTCGAAAATACGTAAGACAAAATTTTGGTATGACTGAGGCAGGTCGTAAGTGCGAGTGGTAGTAAGTCGAGTAGGTCGTCAGTCGGGGAGGAGCTGTACATCTTTTATTTGTAGTTTGGTTGGTTTTGGCAGTGAGGGTCTGAAAATCTGCCCTCAGATTATTTGCATTATACACCATTTCTTTGGAATGAATTCCTTTTGTATAGTGAGATACAGCCTTTATTGTAATAGTGCATCATTTATAAAAAGCCCTTGTAACTGTTCTCAGTTATCTTAAAATTTTGTTTCTAAAGTTCCTTTAAAAAATTTTTATTACTAATTTAGAAATATTCATAAGTTTTTTCCTTTTATAAATTTACCTTCATTAGTTTGAAACATGGCCCCCTAATGTATGTCCATTTTCATTACTTTTTACATGTTTACATATTATATGGTAACTTTTACCAAATCTGTATTTCAGTTAATGAGCTCTGGATGAGAAATTTGATGAATATTTTATTAATTTTCAGCATGGTGGATTATGGGCGTGTGTTCAGCTACTGTCTAGAGCCTGATGCCCCTCAGTCATCCCCAGTTCGATCACTGTGTAGTCTTCATGCTCTTGGAAGAGTGGCTGTTGCTCTGTGTAATGGACGCCTCTTCTTGTGTAGCTCTGATGTTACACCAACATCACCTGTGCTTGGAGAGGGAAGTTTTGTTATGACTGAACTGGCTGGTTCTACACAAGAGATTCACTGTCTTGCTGTTTCTCAAACTCAAACTACATGGTAAATAAATTTAAAGATAAAATAATGGTTAGCATTCCCAGGTATTATTACAGATTGATCTGTGGGTAATAAATTCTGATTCTTCATAAAATTATGTAATAACAATGGGTAACATTTGCTTAAAAATTATGTAGCTACACTTTCACAACCTTAAAGGGGGAGGTAGTAGGCAGCTACCAAACAGGGAGGTACTACCGCCTGGGAAGATATTGGAAGCATAATGTGTTGTCTAATGGTAGACCCTGCTGCCATATGGCATCACGAAAATTGTGACCTAGTCCCAGGTTGCTGATCTGACTTTCTGCCTCATTTACACACATTGCAGGGTCTCAATTGTTTCTCTTGCTTTGACAACTTCTTGAGCACAATCCGTTCTAGAAGGTTGCCGTTAACAGCTCGATTAACGAAACCATTGTTTCAATGGGTACT
>NW_024714177.1:10541418-10657332 GCF_018991925.1 Homarus americanus
CACAACCACTGGTTATGGGGTGAAAATCTCACATGGGCATGGCGCTGTATTCCACAGGCGTGTGTGAGAGTGAGAGTGAACAGACAACTACGTCATCAACATGGCTGCAAACAAACGCTATCATTGATGTGCTGGGGCCTTCCGTGAAATCTCTGTTATTCAAGAGAATCCAGAGCGTTATTGTGAAAATGGGTATCTGTGTAACTTACCGTTAATGTGAAAGCGTTATTGTGGAATCAGACGTATTGGCCATGTAAGTGAATAAAAATAAATGAAGAAAGTTATGTGTATCCACCCAAAAATATGAGTTGAAAACGCAGCTTAAATGTACTACACTTTAGGACTGAAATTTTATCTTATGTAAAATAAATGTCTTCGTTCTTAACACTTGCATCATTAGCACTTAATGAGTGCTTGGAAGCCATATTGAATGGTTACAGTACAGTGGTCCCTCTCGGTTAACAAGCGGTTCGATTAACGAATTACCTCCATAAGGATCCTCAAATGGGTTAACGAACAAAACTTCGATTAACGTCCTTCTGAACAACACGTTTTGTTGTGAGCATCAGCTGATCAGCTGAGGGCCAGTCTGTCAATTCAGTAATCTGTTCTATGTTTACATTCGTTTCCAGTGGAGCAAATATCAAGAAAGATGTGCTCTTTAATATTTTGCTTTTATATTAAAATTACTAGTCACTTGAAAATTTAGTTAACAAATTGATAATTAATATATATGGTACAGGGAACTAGTTTTTGATGCTCCATCAGCAACAGCTCACCCACTAGGTAGTTTGGTTTTGTTTGCAGTGATATCGATTTTGTTGGTGTCTTGAATATTTTTGCACTTTTACATTAAAATTATTGATCATTCTGAAATTTTTAGTTAACATATTGACAATATATAGCTCAGTGCAGTGTTGATTTAAATAAAATAATCTTGGAATTACACCTAGTGAACTTAAAATTTTATTGATGAAATACTGCATCAAGCATGGTCCCCGAAAGGTGATTTCTCCTCCATCCCCACTTCCTTCTCTTCTCCCTTCTCCTCCACCCCCACTTCTAATTCCCATCATCATCATCAACCAGACCTTCTACATACACACCTCCAAAGTAAGTGTACTTTACTGCATTTTATTTTACTTAGTATGAACTTTTCTGTGAGCTGGAACCAATTACCAATATCCCATTGAAATAATGGATTCGGTTAACAAAATTTTCGGTTAACAAACAACTCTGTGGAACGAATTGTGTTAGTTAACCGAGACCACTGAATTAAGAGAAAAAACACTTAAGCACGCATGAGCGGCTGTGAAAGCCTAGCACAAGACTGGCGGCGGCTGGGGAGGCTGTGGCGTTCATAAGAGTGAGAGGCAGTGCAAGAAGAAGAAGCGTAGCACAGCAAGTCGAGAGGTGATGCTCCATAAAAAGAAGTCTGTGACAATGCTAAAACGGCGTTATATTGAGTCTTCAGGATGTTAACCGGTAAAGGTATCTAAAGAGTAACACGCTATAAAGCAGCGTTATTGAGGCAGCGTTAAACAGGACTTACTGTACAGTATTCCATATGCTTTGTATTTTTTAGGTCCATTACTACAGTTGAGTCTGCATTCTGGCGGTCAATTGAACCCGTGGAGGCCAGCGTAAAAGCGAAAACACATATGTGATAACAGAACATATGGGATTAATTGAAATAGAGCTGGGCCGACCCCAAACTCCACTTTCCAACACAATACCTCGTTGTAGTAAAAATAACATCTTAATTTTATGATGGTATGCACACACAATAAATATTTAAGAAATACAGTCGCCGGTTAATGTCCATTCAAAAATAATGGACTCAACTCCCCCTCCCTCTTCACGCTTCGCTGACTCTCTCTCTCTGAAAAATGTTTGGGTGACACTTAGATTTAGAGTAAAGGAATAAATAATACCTCAAACTAAGTTAGGATAATATAATTGACATTGCTGGATTCCTTGCAGGTCAGGAATATTTTGAATGTAGCGTCATATATTTTTGCACAAAACATAAAATGTTTGTATGTCTAATGCAAATTTTAAGATGTTTATATTTAAAATGGTCACCATCTTGTAAATTCAGCAATGTAAATCCTATTCTGGCGTAATTTGTGCAAATTTTATGTACTAAAACTAATTTCTTCAGTAAATAAACAAATTATATTTCACCCACACATTATCTGTCAATCAAAATGCCCCACCTCCACTCCCCCCTCTTCCCACGCTCGATGGGTCTCCTACCCCTTCCCTCCCCAGAGAAATGTTTGGGTTAAAACAGTAGTTTTACATTTTTAGTAATAAATAATACCTCAGACTAAAGTTAGGATAATATAATTGACATTGCTGGTTCCTGCGGGACAGGGAATATTTTGAATGTAAACATCATATATTTTTACACATAAGATAAAATGTTTGCTAACTTTCATCATCTCCTTAAATTACATCTAAAATTTTTATGTCTAATGCAAATTTTAAAGATGTTTATATTTAGTCACCATCTTGTAGGATTCCAGCAATGTAAATTATATATTTTTATGAGCTAAAAACATATATATCTTCAGTAAATAAACAAATTATACTTCACACCGTAAATGATGAAATTTACCTTGTAATTAAAACATTTCATTCTGGCAAGGTGCGTGTAAATGACCAAGAGCGTAAGCAAACCCGTAAATCCAGGCTCAACTGTATACAAAATAATATTTATTTTATTTGCGTCTTTTATTATGTTGTCTTTAATTTTTATTTTAAGATATGTGAGAGGGAGGGGTTTACAGATCATTAGAAACACGTTTAGGGTCATTTGAGTGATCGGGGATAGGATATTGGTTATAATATTAGACATTACAATGGTCCTCGTTAACTAACACACCATTCCAGAAGGTCATTATGTTAACCAAAATTTTGTTAACAGAATCCATTGTTTCAATGGGATATTGGGTAATTGGTTCCAGCTCACCTAAAAGTACATACAGTATAAAGTAAAAAAAAATGCAGTAGAGTACACTTACTTAGGGAGGTGTGTAGAAGGTTCCTAGTTGACGGATGATGATGGGAATTAGAAGTGGGGGGAGAAGAAGGAGAAGAAGGAAGTGGTATGGAGGAAAAATCACCTTTTTGGACCCATACTTGATGCCTCATTTCACCCACAAAATTTTAAGTTCACTAGGTGTAATTCAAGATCATTTTATTTAAATCAACACTGCACTACACTATATATTATCAATATGTTAACTAAAGTTCAGAATGACCAATAATTTCAATGAAAAAGCAAAATATTCAAGACACCAACAAAATAAATGCTCTCCATGAAAACAAAGCCAGACTGGCGCCTGGTGACCATGGCTGGAGATTTCTGACTCTTGTTTCATCAACATCATTGGTTCAACTGCTCCGTTGGATTGGTTGGACATGAACACCTGATAATATTATGATTTTCTATAATAGAATGTGTGGCGAGGGTAACTAAGATCCCAGATACAGTAATTATATCAGAGTAGTCCTCATACTCAGTGAATTTCATTGTTCCTGTCATTAGTTTTAAAACTTCTGAATAATAAACACTGCATTATACACCATTCAGAGTGCTATAAGAGATCACATTAGATTTGTATTTTATCAATTGTAATTTGTATTACTTTAGTTCTGCTAAAATATCGCTAGTAAATTGTAGGTAAGGTATTTAAATACATCCACAATTTATTTCTGTGTATTCTATATGGTATTTTAGCCATGAAAGCATCTTTCCAAAGTCAGTAATTTTCACAATGAGCAGTGACTAATGGCCATCGACTTACGCCATCTCATCAATTTAGTATTAACAGGGAATGGACGGTTGAACCAATCAGCGTGTTCAATAAACAAGAGTCGAAATCGACAGCCCTGCTGGTGACAGACCCACGATCTGATGGGTGCACAACTAACTAGTTCCTGTACTGCATATATTATCAATATGTTAAATAAATGTTAAAATGACTACCGTATATCACGGCTAGTATATGCGGGGTGCATAAGACGCCCCCAAATTTCCATTTAAAAAGTAGCTTTTGAGCTCTATTTGCTGTATAAGACCAGTACCCAAATGTGACACTTACCCACTGACTCAGTAGTCCTTTACCAACCATCCTTGATTTTTAAATAAGGCCAATTCACTTCAAGTAATGTCATCAATTATACTCATGGTGTAGTGTAAACACTAGTGACGTCACTGAAGGGGGGAGTGTTCCTTCGTCTGGGTGGTGTGACTATTTATACATGTGGTTCAACAGCAACACATTATTCTAATTGTGATGTTTCATTAGGTTTAGTGAAAAAGGTTACAGTATGTACTTACTACATACATTTATAACACAAATATATATATATATATATATATATATATATATATATATATATATATATATATATATATATATAATATATATATATATATATATATATATATATATATATATATATATATATATATATACTGAATATACTATGTACAAAAATGAATGTTCAATAAAGTTATTTATGGTGCATTAAGGAATTAGCCACTTCTGATGGGCTGTAAATGACCTACTTTATCCCCTACATCTCACCCTGAGCCAAATGGAGGTCTTGGTAAATAACATATTTTTGCTTATTTTCCATTTACTTTAAATAAATTTACGAATTATTTGTTTTATTTATTTATTTATAATATACTGTAATATATTAAACACACTGTAATTATTTTCTTTAATTTATAAACTGTTTTTGCGACAAAGGAAGATGTTCTCCAGTAGTGTTTCATTAGGATTTGAGTGAATATACAATTTAATCTCTTACTTTGACTTCAACATACTTTCATATATGTATTTTCTCATTTTGATCTTTTTTTTAATTTTGTATTTATTTATAGTTAGTTACTTAAAATAAAGGCAATTCACTTCAAGTAATGGCATCAAATATTACCAGCTGGTGTAGTGTAAACACTAGTGGCGTCCTTAGCGTCTGTAATTAACAAGTGGTCACTTTTCCTTTTGTCTCTCCACTGGCAAATGGGGCGATGGGGGGAGGGTGTGTTATGATAGCTGTGTTTATTACAGGGGTATAAATCTCTTTTAGGTATGTTAGACAGGTTTACTATTTTTATTATTTTTAATATACCGTAATCTTAATTTGAATCAACTTGCTAAGCGTAAGTTTCAGTATAAAATAATTAGTGTAAAGACCTTGTAGGGCTACGATGTTTTCATCTCCACTCTTGACACACTAAACCACAATATTTAAGAGGTAAAATTTTAAACTTGGTGGTTTGACGACCCACTAACTGGGCAGATTTTTTTAATGTTCAAATTTAGTCTTATAGGCCGTGATATCGGTAATAATTTTAATACAAACATTAAAAAAATTAAAAAAGCTGAAATTTATATATATTTAATCCATTGGAAACAATTTAAACTTAGAACAGATTACTGAATTGGCAGACTGGGCCATCAGCTGATTCTCTAACAACAAATTGGTATGTTTGGTTCCTCTACAGTACAGTCGACCTTCGTTAAAAGCGGACTAATAGGGAAGGGTGTCGTTTTGCCGATTGTCGAATTAACGATTTAGGGGTTAATATTGCATTATACAGCTGTATGTATGTTTATTTGAGTGCTTGATCATAGGAGTCCGTTTTCTGTCTCTAGCACTCCTGGGTTAGTCGTTTTTCTCTTAATCTTAGAGTGCACCAGAGACTGTTATATCTTAGTAGTGACACAGAATTTGATATTGCAACTGGGGTTGCAATTGTTGAAGTCAACATATTATGTCTGATTACAGTTGGAATATTCAAGATCCATTGTGAGTGATGTTTAAAGCTTCAACTGTCTTTATGGTTGGTAAAACTTGTCAAGTCTGTCAGTCTGAATGGCATGTGTGAGGCCTTGTGTTTGTACAACGCTAAATATATAAATATATATATGTTATGAAATTATGAGAAACACAAAGGCATAAGGGTTTATTACAAAGTGATGAAAAGGATGCTGTACAGTGGCTAGTTCACAAAACATGTAGCCGTGTCTCTTTATTTGAGTGCCCGTCATAGGAGTTCGTTTTCTCTCACTTCAGGGGCGCCTTGAGTGATCGTTTTCTTTAATCTTAGAGGGACTTTGTTATTTCTTAGTAGTGACACAGAATTTGAAATTACAACCCCAATTGCAACTGGGACAATCCCAGAACCAGAAATTTGATATGGACAGTTCAGATTTAGGTCGATTTATCGAAATCTGGATTAAGGGGTCGAATTACTGAAAGATGCGATGTATGCATATATTATCAATATTTAATGTTAAAATGACTAATAATTTTAATATAAAACATTCAATATTAAAAAGCTCAGCAAATGACATTTAATCCATTGGAAGCGAATTTAAACTTGAAGCAGATTACTGAATTGGCAGACTGGGCCATCAGCTGACTAGCTGATGCTCACAACAAACAGTGATTTTTAAATACTTGATTCGTTAAATTCAATTTTGTTATTTAAGCGAATTGAAGATTCTTATGGAAGGTGGTAAGCGAAATTTAGGTTAACCGGGTTAGTTAACGAGGACCACTGTACATGGCGGTGAAAATCATGAAACGTTATATGGTTTTGCTCTTTCACGGATTAATACCAGGAACGTAATTCCCTAGAATAATAAGGCACCACTGTATCTTACCTTGTTGTTAAAAGTGAAGGCAATCTCTCTTTATCATTAGTCATCTTGAAGTCATAGAGCTTTACACTGGGGTATATTTGGCTTGGTAGTGGATTGATAACCTGCAATATAAATACAGTAAATGAAATGCACTTAAAGTTACCAATTAAATCAACAATTTTTAACATGATTTTTTCTAAATATTTCTTAAAACATATTTGCAGATTTCTTTATACAGTAATCTCTCAAAGATCGAACTAAAAGGGCGGGGTTGGGGCACCAGTCGAATCTTCTGGCGAATATGTGAAATGTTTAAAAAGTTAAATAAAAAAGAAAAAAATAAAGTACATCATATACTGACCACTGGGGGTTAGTTATACCAGACTTTTACCTGTGAAAAAACCATAATCTTGAGCAACATAATGCTGTCGTACTCACTTTGTACGTCGAATTACTACACTAAGGACTAAAATTTACATATTGTACAAACTATGTGTTGCTTATACTCAAGTTAATTCCTATCTAAAAGGATTCCAGCAAAGCAAGTTATCTGGTTTTTCTGTATCTGGTCTTCTATCCATATCACCAATAATTTTTTCAATATCGTGAATAGGACCTTGTCTTTTCTTTGAAATTATAGTTCCTTTAAAGGTGTTGTTCCTCTCTACATCAGGAATAGTTTCTTGTCTTCAGAATAGTGGATATGGTCGATATATGAAATACAGTTCACTTGATTGTTTCTACAGTTTTTCATTCACTTTTGCTTTCCAGTCACTATAAAGTCAATTATATAAATAAATAAAGTTTTACAGAGCGTCCGGTATAGGATATTATGGCCAAACACCAAAAACTCCACTGGTGGATTTATCACGCTCTCACCAGGACAGAAATGTTTAGGTATTAAAAATCGTCATTTTTGGTCTAAATACAGTCGTACAAGAGATGTCGAAATTAAATACCGATGAATGAAGTCCAAGCAGTAATAGTGGGGAATATATATATATATATATATATATATATATATATAGAACAGAGGGTCAGGTAAGTGATCATTAAAGTGCTGACGAGAACATATGGGGTTAATTTAATAGAAACCAGCCCGACCCCAAACTCCACTTTTTTGAAGACACATCTATGTTGTGAAATATATCTTAATTTTATGAGTGGTACACTTTTTATTCTTGTGAGAAAATAAAGATGCATGGGGTTAATGTCCATTCAAATAATATTCTTCAAGACACTATCTGTTCAATCAAAAGTACCCCACCTTGCCTCCCTCTCCTCTTAGGTCAGTCCCAGCCCTCCCCACCTCCCACCAATCCTCCTACAAGAGATGTTGGGTGAAAAAACTAAATTTTAACATTTTGTATTAAATAATACTCTCAGATTAAAGTTAGGATAATATAATTGACATTGCTGTGATTGTAAGACCAGGAATATTTTGAATATAAATGTCATATATTTTTCAAAAAGATAACATATTTACTAGAAAACATTTTATCTAAAATTTGTATGTCAATGCAAAATATGATGTTTATATTCAAAATAATCACCAAATTATAAGAATTCAGCAATGTAAATTATATTCTGGCGAAATAATTTGTATGAATTTTATGAGCTAAAACAAATATCTTCAGTTAATAAAAAAAAATATTCTTCAGGACACTATCTGTCAATCAAAGTACCCCACCTGCCTCCCCTCTTCCAAGCAGTCAGTCCCAACCTTCCCCACCCCCACCAATCCTCCTTCAAGAAAGAGTGGGTGAAAAAAATAAATTTTAACATTTTGTATTAAATAATACCTCAGATTAAAATTAAGATAATATAATTGACATTGCTTGGATTAAGACAGGAATATTTTTGATATAAATGTCATATATTTTTTAAAAAAGATAACATATTTGAAAACATTTATACAAAATTTGTATGTCTAATGCAAAAATATGATGATATTTCCATAATCATCAAATTATAAATTTAACATTAAATTATATTCTGGGAGTAATTGTATGAATTTTATGAGCTAAAACAAATATCTTCAGTTAATAAAAAAATATATTTAAGGGGTAACAGATGGTTCGGTCCCTCTACCAACCGTCCCAAGGTGTGGGAAAACCACTAAATTTTAATAAATAATACCTCAAACTAAAGTTAGGATAATATAATTGACATTGCTGGATTCCTTGTAAGAATGGGAATATTTTGAATATAAATGTATATTTTGCACAAAAAAAAAAAAATTTAACTGGAAAACATTTTATCTAAAATTTGTATGTCTAATGATATGATGTTTATATTCAAAATGATCACCAAATTATAAGAATTCCAGCAATGTAAATTACTCAATTTTGTATGAATTTTATGAGCTAAAACAAATATCTTCAGTTAATAAAAAAAATATTCTTCAGGACACTATCTGTCAATCAAAGTACCCCCTTACCTCCCCCCTCCTCCTTCAACCGCGCAGTCAGTCCCAACCTCCCCACCACCCCCCACCAATCCTCCCTTCAAGAGAAGAGTGGGTGAAAAATAAATTTTAACATTTTGTATTAAATAATACCTCAGATTAAAGTTAGGATAATATAATTGACATTGCTGGATTCTTGAGCCAGGAATATTTTGAATATAAATGTATATATTTTGCACAAAAGATAACATATTTACAGAAAACATTTTATCTAAAATTTGTATGTATTAAAAATATACAAAATGATCATCAAATTATAAGAATTCCAGCAATGTAAAATTATATTCTGACAAAATCAATTTGTATGAATTTTTTTGAGCTAAAACAAATATCTTCAGTTAATAAAAAAAAATATATATTCTTCACAGGGTGTAGATGGTCGGTCGGTCCTCCTCCCCCCCATCCAAAAGGAGATGTGTGGGAAAACCACTAAATTTTAATAAATAATACCTCAAACTAAAGTTAGGATAATATAATTGACATTGCTGGATTCCTTGTAGAGAGAGGAATAAATATAAATGTCATTCATAAATAGCGTTCGATCAAATTAGCGTTATCAAAACAGCGTTATAGCAAACTCACTGTATATATATATATATATATATATATATATATATATATATATATATATATATATATATATATATATATATATATATATATATATATATATATATATATATATATATATATATATATATATATATATATATATATACAGTTGTACCCCACTTAACGCGGTCAATAGAACCCAGAGGGTCCCGCGTTAAGTGAAATCCGCGTTAAGTGAACAACAGAACATATGGGATTAATTCCAATAGAAACCAGCCCGACCCCCAAACTCCACTTTTTGAAGACACATAACTATGTTGTAGTAAAAATAACATCTTAATTTTATGATGGTACATGCACACAATTAATACTTAAGAGAAATAGAGAAATACAGTCGCCAAGTTAATGTCCATTCAAATAATGGACTCAACTCCCTCCCCCTCTTCTCACACTACACTGCTGGCTCTTCCCTCTCTGAGAAATTTTTGGGGGAAAACCACTAAATTTTAATAAATAATACCTCAAACTAAAGTTAGGATAATACAATTGACATTGCTGGATTCCTTGTAAGACCAGGAATATTTTGAATATAAATGTCATATATTTTGCACAAAAGATAACATATTTACTCAGAGTAAACATTTTATCTAAAATTTGTATGTCTAATGCAAAATATATGATGTTTATATTCAAAATGATCACCAAATTGTAAGAATTCCAGCAATGTAAATTATATTCTGGCCGGGTAATTTGTATGAATTTTATGAGCTAAAACAAATATCTTCAGTTAATAAAAAAAAAAATATTCTTCACGACACTATCTGTCAATCAAAGTACCCCACCTTGCCTCCCCCCCTCTTCCAACCGCGCGGTCAGTCCCAACCCTCCCCCCCACCCCCCACCAATCCTCCCTTCAAGAGAAAGAGTGGGTGAAAAAAATAAATTTTAACATTTTGTATTAAATAATACCTCAGATTAAAGTTAGGATAATATAATTGACATTGCTGGATTCCTTGTAAGACCAGGAATATTTTGAATATAAATGTCATATATTTTGCACAAAAGATAACATATTTACTAGAGAAAACATTTTATCTAAAATTTGTATGTCTAATGCAAAATATATGATGTTTATATTCAAAATGATCATCAAATTATAAGAATTCCAGCAATGTAAATTATATTCTGACCGGGTAATTTGTATGAATTTTATGAGCTAAAACAAATATCTTCAGTTAATAAAAAAAAAATATTCTTCACGGGGTAACAGATGGTCGGTCGGTCCCTCCCTCCCCCCCACCCCCCACCAACCGTCCCAAGGAGATGTGTGGGGAAACCAGAATATTTAACTTTAGTAATAAATAATACCTCAAACTAAAGTTAGGATAATATAATTGACATTGCTGGATTCCTTGTAAGACCAGGAATATTTTGAATATAAATGTCATATATTTTGCACAAAAGATAACATATTTACTAGAGAAAACATTTTATCTAAAATTTTTATGTCTAATGCAAAATGTATGATGTTTATATTCAAAATGATCACCAAATTATAAGAATTCCAGCAATGTAAATTATATTCTGGCCGGGTAATTTGTATGAATTTTATGAGCTAAAACAGGCAGTCAGGCAGCGTATGGTGGGGCAATAGCTCGAGTCGACACTCACCGTATATGTGGAAAAAACCGCGTTAAGTGAAAGTTCATTCTGGCGAGGCACTGCCAGAGGCGAAAAACGCAAGTAAGTGAAAACCGCCGTTAGGCGGTAATACTGTGTGTGTGTGTGTGTGTGTGTGTGTGTGTGTGTGTGTGTACAATAATAATAATAATACTAACGGTTTATTGAAGTTCTGCAGCCCGGCATGGAAAATATACATTGGACATAAATGACTTATTACATACATTGGTGGTTTAACAAAAGCCTTCATTAGAGAAAGGTGAAGGAACACACAGTGAACATACAGATTAATGTAGGTGTTGAACAGCAAACATGTAGTGTAGTAACTCCCTCCCAGATGGTGTTAGGAGGGACCTCACGTGGTGTAGTAGTTCCCTCACAGATGGTGTTATGAGGGGCCTCACGTGGTGTAGTAATTCCCTCACAGATGGTGTTATGAGCGGCCTCACGTGGTGTAGTAATTCCCTCACAGATGGTGTTATGCGGGGCCTCACGTGGTGTAGTAATTCCCTCACAGATGGTGTTATGAGGGGCTTCACGTGGTGTAGTAATTCCCTCACAGATGGTGTTATGAGGGGCCTCACGTGGTGTAGTAATTCCCTCACAGATGATGTTATGAGGGGCCTCACGTGGTGTAGTAATTCCCTCACAGATGGTGTTATGAGGGGCCTCACGTGGTGTAGTAATTCCCTCACAGATGATGTTATGAGGGGCCTCACGTGGTGTAGTAGTTCCCTCACAGACGGTGTTCTATGAGTGAGGTGTGGTCCCAGGCCTTCCTATCGTGGACGGATTAACACATCGCTGTTGTTGGGTCGGGCCGTTATCACTGAGTACCTGGGACCTCACTGTGTGAAGGTCAACTTGGGTACCACTGCCACTGCTGAGTTGTTCTCACTGACTCAAGCACTGTTCACCACCGTTCACCTCTGTTTAACACTGGTTCCATTCCTTTCCTAAATGAAATAGCAACTTCTAGCGTGAACTTGTTGATATTCCGGTGGGGAGGAGGGTTCAGGGGAGGGAGCTGGTATGGGTCAACTTAACAGTTGACCTGGCAGCTCCGAGAGGAGCGCCAGGCACGTCTTGACCCTTCGGTGGTCAAAGGGGTGTGTGTGTGTGTGTGTGTGTGTGTGTGTGTGTGTATATATATATATATATATATATATATATATATATATATATATATATATATATATATATATATATATATATATATATTACAGTATATATATATTTTTTAATTCTTATTATTATTATTATTATTATTACTGTATGTATTATTATTATTATTTCGCCCCCCAGGCCCTGATGTGGGTCATTGACCTGTGCCCTGGTGGGCTAATAAAAAAAAAAAAATAGCTGATGGTTCTTCAACTTTATCTGGATGTAAAATTTTGTTGAACGTTTTGAAAACTGATATGGCTCGAAGTTTGGATGGGAGTCCCAAATCACTCTCAAATGATGCACCATACAGCTTTCTGTCCAAACTCTTCAAAGAACACTTTTTTATTTTGACCTTCCTTTCTTTATGGAAAGAGGCTCACATATATCAGGTGAACATTGTACCTCCCACGTGTCATCATCTCATTCTTAGTAGCAGTGTCAGTATGAGGCATAGTATATTGGGCATCTCGACAAAAAGTATAAGCTAATTGATGAAAATTTTTCCTCATGCCTTAACCCATGTATAAGAGTACCCTATACAGTACAGGTTGGACCTTGCTA
Organism: Homarus americanus; assembly: GCF_018991925.1. Taxonomy (NCBI): domain Eukaryota; kingdom Metazoa; phylum Arthropoda; class Malacostraca; order Decapoda; family Nephropidae; genus Homarus; species Homarus americanus. Next base: position 10,554,517 of record NW_024714177.1, read on the forward strand.
ATCCAGGAAGCTTGGGACCAGACTGGTTCTGGATTAGTGAAAATTTAGAACCATCGAAGCTGAGGTTAAAAAAAAAGGCAAAATAATGCATAAAATGTATTATTACTGGTACCAATACAATGCATCAACATAAATCTAGCCCACACTCACTGGACCTCTTTATGACAAAGTGTTAGTGCTTTGGCAAAGTTTTACTGTACTGTGACACAGAAATAAGTAGATAAGTAGATTTGTGATATGCTATGCATCAATTTTATTGTTTAAAATAGCAATAAATATGGCAGCTCATTCCCGTTGCAAATTTGCATGCTGGTTTTGGAGGAATTTTTATTATTATTTCATTTTGGTACCAGTTGGTTGAATCTTCTGTTTGCCCAAACTCTGGATAAACAGGATTCTACTTTACTGGGATTTATATCTAGGATCATTAGTAAAAAAAAAATCAATGTTACCTATCAACTATATATATCGAGTATGTGAGACTCCTTGCTGTTATGCAGTTTAGTTTTGGTCCTTCAGTGTACAGTATAGAAACAGATTAAGAAAATTAAATCTGCATTATCTTAAGAGACATAGAGTGAGGGGCGATATGATCAAAGCGTATAAATGGAAGATGTGGTTAAATATAGGTAATAGAACTGATATACTAAAATTATTAAAACAGGAGTGAACACATATCATTGGTTTTAGATTAGAAAACTTTAGATGTAGACATGCGTTAGATGAACATTGGTTTGGAAATAGAATTGTGGATAAGTGTGTAGTGGATGCAATCCTAGACAAGGTTCTTGAAACTCCAGGGCACGAGCAGTAGATATATTCAACAAGTGGTACAAGACTTGGCGTGATAGCCAACCGGTACAGGAACAGGAGCCAGCACAAGGAACTCCTCGTCGTAGGCAGGCCGAAGCCGATCTGAGGGAAATTAGCTAGCTAGGCAAGGAGAGTTGCTAGACATTGCTTGGACAATAAATGAGGTCTTCTAGTTACTTGACTAGCACGGTACAGACATAGTATATCGGGACATAGTAAGTGAACATAGGCATTAGACATAAGCATAGGTATCAGACATGCTATAATAATATGTAGTAATACAGACATGTGAATAAATGGTACAATGAATGGTAACAGAGTCATGGCGTCAGGCGTGTTCACATCTCTTGGTATGTACATATCTATACACCTCCCTCCCCCTTTACGCTCGTAGTGCAATCTCGAGCGGCTACGGACTCTTTTTCCATGAGTCGGGGGGAGCGGCGAGGGACAATGGGAGGATCAACTGACGACCTTCGTTCCTGGTCTGGGCAAGGGAACACAGGGGACGGGGAGGAAGGTCCGTCACTAGAGGATGGCACTGGGCGGAGGTGGCGTCTGTTTCGCCACCACACACGACCACTGGGGAGGCGGACTTGGTACGAACGAGACTCGCCACGGCCCATGACGACCCCGACCTTGTCCCAGCGGTGTGACGTCGGGTCCTGGATTCGTACTTGCTGGCCGACGGCCAACCTGGGAAGGGGGCGGGCTTGGGCGTCATAGTGGCTTGTCACTTGGGCCATCCGGGCAGCCTCACGGCGGTCACACTCGTCCGCCTTGATCTGCCATTCATCTAAGAAGGACTGGGGGGGGGCAGGCACACAAGTACGAAGGGGGCGGCCATACAACACCTGGGCAGGAGAGCGTCCGGCAGGGGTAGGGGTGTTACGGAGTTCCAGTAGGCCCCTGTCGAACTCCTCGCAGTCCAGGTTCCCCGTCGGTGCTGTCTTGAGGATGAGGTATTTTACGGACTTTACCGCTGCCTCGGCGTGGCCATTAGCCTGCGGGTAATGAGGGGAGGTGACGATGTGGTGGACGCCCCAGCGTTCGGCGAAGCTCTTGAACTCGTGGCTATTGAACGGGGGCCCACCGTCGGTTCGGAGGCGGAGAGGCACTCCGACTTCCCGGAAGAAGCAACAAAACATCCGGATGACCCTGGAAGAGGTGGTGTCCCGACCACAGGGAACTACCACGGGCCATCCAGAGAGCCTGTCGGCGACCACCAGGAAAGACTTTCCGGCCACATTAAAGAAGTCGGCGGACACGGACTCAAAGGGCCGCTTTGGGAGGTCATTGCACAGGTACGGCTCTTGTTGCTGGCTGGGCTGGAGTTGCTGGCAAGGCTCACAGGCCTCAACCGTGCTCTTAATATCGGCGTCAATACCAGGCCAGAAGGCGGTCTGACGGGCTCTGCGCCTGGTGGCTTCAACGCCGCGGTGGCTGTCATGGAGGCGGGATAAGGTGCGCCGGCGGAGGGCAGCGGGAACGACGATCCTGGGGCCGTACAACACCAGCTCTCCGTCCGCATAGAGGCTATCCCTTAGCTTCCAGAAGGGGAGGGCGGAGGCGTGAATGTCGTAGCGGTTGGTGGGGAATCCAGCGGAGACGTAGTCGAGGAGTTGGACGTATGCCGGGTCTTGACCGGCGGCGATGCGAAGCTCCTGGAGAGTCCTATCGTCTTCGATGGAGGGCGTCGTCGTCGTCTTGTCAGCAAGAGAAGTGGCTGTGTGTGTCACTAAAGACCGAACGTGAGCAGCGGCCGTGGTACAATCGACTTCATCTTCAGGTGTGGGGCGACTAACAGGGGCTCGGGAGAGGGCGTCTGGTATGCACAGAAGCTTCCTGGCGCGCCACACAGCTGTAAAGACGTAAGGGGCGGTCTTCTCTTTGAGGCGTTGGAGGCGAGGATTTTCGATGGCGTCCAACGTGTAGTGATTGAGGATGGGTATGAGTGGGCGATGGTCCGTCATGAGGGTGAAATGCCCAAGGCCGAACAGGTAAAGGCGGCACTTGGCCATAGCCCAGGCGACTGCCAGCATCTCTAGTTCAATGGTGGCGTATCTGGTCTCCGTGTCCGTCAAAAACCTGGAGCCACACTGAACTAAGCGCAGTCTACCCTGGCCGTGGTCTTGGAGGAGGGCATATCCGAGGCCGTATAGACGGGAGGCGTCGGTCTGGAGGACCACTGGTAAGGACGGGTCGAAGGGTGCCAGGACTGGTGGTGACAGCAACGCCTTCTTAACATTCCTGAACGCTAGGTCGTGGTCAGGAGTCCAGAGGAAAGAGCGCTTGGGGCTCATGAGAGGGCGTAGAGGTTGGGCTGATGTGGCGATTTTAGGGGAGAAGTCGGCCAGCTGATTTACCAGGCCCATAAATGAGCGAAGGTCGGTCAGGTTCGCTGGAGTAGGGAAGTCCCTGATGGCCTTGACCTTCTCCTCATCAGCTGAGATCCCCTCTGGCGAGATGTTGTAGCAGCAATAGTTAACTTGGGAGGCGGCGACCACAAATTTATCTTTGTTCAGGGTGATACCATGGGCACGACATCTTGTGAGCATCAGATGAACTCGGTTCAAGTGGGCGGGGAGATCATCGTCGAAGAGCAGGATGTCATCTACGACCTTCACGCAGTTGGTGACACCCTGCAGAGCCATATCCCCACGGAGGCAGTACGCATCCCCCGTTGCTGCGAAGCCCATGGGTCCGCGGCAGTGTTGGAAGCGGCCGTAGGGCGTGATGAATGTAGTGAGGTGGCGATCTTCTTCCGCCAGGTCGACTTGCCAGTACCCATGTAGTGCATCCGCCGTGGTAAAGAACTTTGCAGACGGGGTGACGCTGCGGACTGCTTGGATGGGCGTAGGCGAGGGATGGGCGGGACGGGAGACCTGCGAGTTGAGATGGGTGAGGTCCACTGTGATGCGAACACCTACAGGCTTGGGTGCCAAGACCATAGGGTGGCACCACTCGGAGGGCTCCTCACCGGCGTGTCTGATGATCCCCTGCTGCACCAGAGAATCGAGCTCAGCCTTCACCTTGTCCCGTATGGCAAAGGGGATAGGCCCGGGTGTGTGGATGGCGAAAGGCGTCGCGCCCGGCTTGAGGTAGATTCTCATCGGGGGGCCTGTCATCTTCTTGAGCGGCGTCTTCTGGAGGTCGGATTTGGAGACAAGGACGTCGCTGAACTGACGAAGAAAAAACTCCCGGGCGGCAGCAGGTGTGGTCATGGCTGAAACAGGTATCTCTGCACACCTGTTGAAGTGTGTCACGGCGAGGATGGGCTTTGGGAACTCGGATGAGACGATGGCCAAGTCCTGACAATGGCCACATGACAAGAGAGGGGTTTGGATGCCCTCATGGACGTGGACTGTGGGATCGAGCTGTAATGTTGCCTTGAAGCAACCCAAAGCTGGAGACATCGGGGACCCGTCCGCTGTGAGCACGTCGTTCATGGCTGTGGGTGACAGGTTACTCCTGGGAATGTTGAGGGCGTCCAGGTGTGTTGGTCCAATCACCGTGATGTCCGCGCCCGTGTCAGGTATCATCAGGAGGTTGGAAGAGTTGGCACCGTAGGACAGACGAACATTGACGGGCTTGGGGGACCTGTCACTCGAGGCGTCATCCACGCGTCGGCATCCTTTGTTGTTCTTGGGAGATGGTGGTGTGGACGTTCTGTCGGGCTGTGAAGAGACGTTTTGACCTGGGGATGGAGGCTTCTTGGTGGACCTGCAACACTTGGCGAAGTGTCCTTGCTTGTTGCAGGCGTTGCATGCGACCTTGTTGGCAGGACATCGAGTTGTGCGGGGCCAATGGCCTTGAAACCCGCAGTTTCGACATTTACTATCAACCGCAGGGCACTTTCCTGGACCGTGCTGGCGCTGACAGTTTCTGCAGGATTCGGGAGAAGAAACTGGTGACTGTGACGGGGGCTGTGGAGAGGACGCCGTCTGCATCTGGTGACGAAGTCGGTAAGGGAGGAGGCGGCGATCGAGGGTGAGGAGTTTCTGAAGCAGGTCCTCATCACGTACACCCATCAGCAAGATCATCTTGAGCTGGATCTCAGCACAGGTTACAGGATCGCCTGTACATAGGTCCACCTCGGCTGCTAGGTCCTTAAGTCGTGCGTAGAAGTCTGAGAATGATTCCCCAGAAGCTTGTTTGCAGGATAGCAGTTCCCTACGACGCAGAGCTTCATTGCGGAGGCCACGGAAATGACTCTGCAAGGCGTTTAAAACCTCTGTCACTGACCTGGGGGAGTCAGGGGGATGGCTAGCGTGTGCTCTAGGAGGCGTTGAACATCGAGGGAAATGCACGATCTTAATTGGATGAGTTGTTTATGAGGGGGCATTCGGTTGAGGTCAGACATAACAGCAAAGTCTTCGAAACGACGTCGCCATTGACGGTATACTTGATATGTTGCATCAGGTTGAAGAGGTGGGGGACTGGGAACTGAAGACTTGCTGTGCAGGGGTGTACTCGAGACGGCAGGCGGTGGAGGAGGCACGGAGAGGTCGACGAGAGTTGAGACTGGAGCAGGTGGTTGAGAGGGCACTGAGGTATACCCAAGGGGGATAGGTGACGTGTGAGGGGGCGTTGTCTGAAGGATAGATGAAGAGGCTGAAGCTGGCGAATTGGTTGTGGCAGCTGGTGAAGTCGTCCTCGTTGCCAGCAATTCCAATAGTCCCAGGAGTTTGTGGTTATCAGCTTGGTGTTGCTGTTGAAGTTGAAGGCGGTAAGCTGATGCCTCTGACTGTCTTGACAATTCCTCTTGACGTCTTGACCATTCCTCTTGACGTCGTTTTTCCTCCTATAATTGACGTCTTTGGGCTTCCTTCTCTTGGGAAACTTGTAGGAAGTGGATTAACCGACGTATATCCTGGCTCCCATCCTCTGAATTTGGCGCGCCCGGCGTGTGAGGCGTGAGGTGGGGTGGGAGGGTCTGTGAGGCTTCGTCTACCTCATAATCCTCATCTAAATTTCCCGGCAAATCGTCGTGGTCAGACATCTCGTGTTTGGTATGGTTGCGATGGGAAAGACAAGGAGAATAAGGTGAAGTGCTATGTTTTCGTCAATGGACTTGCTTAAGTGCAGGAACTGGCAGGCAAGTAAAAGAGTACTGACTGTAATATTTGTGAAGTGAGAGGAGGCGGCTGGCGGCGGTGGTGGTGCTTGTATTCCTCCGCGCGCGGGCGAGCTGGCTCAGTGGGAGGGGGACACAGGCAGTGGCCTGCGGGCCGGCGTAGATGGAGGATGTATGCCGGAAGTGCTGTCTTGGAAACTGGGCTGAAGGCGTGTCTGCTACCTGTAGGGCCGCAGAAACATAGCAAAGAGACATAAAAGGCACTGCACTTCACTTAGGGCACTTCACAAGGTCACAAAGCACTTTAAATCCAGGGGCACTGTGGAGTATATCTTCTGGGCGGGAAACAGACGAGGCCGGTTCTTGCAACTTGTCAACTGTCATGTTGGAGCTACTCAACTGCGCCATGTAGTGGATGCAATCCTAGACAAGGTTCTTGAAACTCCAGGGCACGAGCAGTAGATATATTCAACAAGTGGTACAAGACTTGGCGTGATAGCCAACCGGTACAGGAACAGGAGCCAGCACAAGGAACTCCTCGTCGTAGGCAGGCCGAAGCCGATCTGAGGGAAATTAGCTAGCTAGGCAAGGAGAGTTGCTAGACATTGCTAGGACAATAAATGAGGTCTTCTAGTTACTTGACTAGCACGGTACAGACATAGTATATCGGGACATAGTAAGTGAACATAGGCATTAGACATAAGCATAGGTATCAGACATGCTATAATAATATGTAGTAATACAGACATGTGAATAAATGGTACAATGAATGGTAACAGAGTCATGGCGTCAGGCGTGTTCACATCTCTTGGTATGTACATATCTATACAAAGTGGAACAAGTTACCAAACACCATCATGAATTTGAACATGTTGGGAAGCTTCAAATATAGGTTGGACAGATGTAGGTTGGGTGTAAGCAGAGCTACTTAGTATGGGCCAATAGGCATGCTACAGTTTCCTTCATTCCTGTCTTCTTGTGTAACATTCATCATCTGTTATGTACTGACAGAACAAGTAGCTCATAAAGCAGTCAAGCCCTCAGAACACACTGGAAATTCTTTTGACATTCAGTTTGCCTATCTGTCCCTGTTTCTGAGGAGAGATTTTTTTGAAGGATTGAAGACATCATTAAGAAAATGTTCTTTACGAAATAGCATTAAATGTTTTTTTATCTGTGACTAGTTATCAGAGAATATCATCATAGATTTTTTTTAGTTTACTCAATATTTTTTCTACTTTACACTATTAATGTCAAATAAAGTTAGATATTTAGAGTTTACAAATAAAAGCTTGATGTAATTCTTGTTTTCCAGGTCTTTATGGTGTGGAGGAAGTGAGGGCACAATGAGTGTATTCTCTTTAAGAGATGATGGCTTAGTGTTGAGTCAGGATGCTGTATCACACTTTACTACTTCAACACCTCCACCAACCAGTGATGCTTGTGATGTCTTAATTCTTCATGCGCCGCAGAATCTTTCAACAGTCTCGCCACATCTAAGAAATTCGATCTGGTCATATGTCTATCCTGGTAAGAAACATTTAAGAAAGTACGTACCATCAAAAGAGCCGGTTCTCAGGGGCTTGACAAATCTTAACCTCCTTCCCCAGTTCTAGGGCATAGGGGTGATTAGCTACCTTACTTTCTGTATTTAAAAAAAAGAAAAAAAAGTGTTGGAATGCTCATGAGTGCAGTCAAATTTTTTGAAAAGAAATGCTGAAGTTCTGATCAACTACAGGATCTTGGATGTGTTAGTTTTCTTTGAGGCAAGTTAAGGTAAAATTTTAGTTTCGGTCATCCGGTATTCAGATATCCAAACCTAACCTAACCTAGATTCCCCGGATGACTGAAACTAAAATATGTCCAAGTTAAACCATAAGATGAGTTTGAGAAAAATGAGAGGTATAAATTTGGAGTACCTCGAGTAAGAGCAAAAGGTGTGTCTGTGCTGTTGAATAATTAACTATGGAGTTACAAGATGGGATATAAGGAGTTCTTTCCCAGAATATTATAGATCAGACAAAATTTGCGGTCTGTGAGATGGGTTATTGTGAGTGATTTAGTATGAAGGAGCAAGAAAAAGGAAAACAAAAAGAGATTTTTAGAAAGACCTTAATAACTGCATCTGACAGAATATATCTTTTATGAATTCTAATTTCAATAAGTATTATTGACAGTGGCTTTAAAAGGTGTTGCATCAAGAATTCTTTAGATTTTTTTACATTTCAAAAATTTTCAGGATGTGTCGTGTACCATTGGGATGCTAAAGACCAAAAACTAGTGAATCGTTTAGATTGCTCCAAGCTGGTGCCATGTTCTGAAAGTTTGCAATCTATTAGTATTGAGGAACACTTGTCTCCATCTCATTGCCAAGTAAGTATTATGTACAGTACACATGTCAGAATGACAAACCTAGAATTATTGTTCATAATTCTGCAATATATAATAGTTTTAGAGCTTTACAGTAAACTTAACAGTCCATAATTTTTATATTCCTAAAAACATCAGTGGAAGGTGAAGTAAAGAGAATACGAAAATCCTAAGAAAAATATGTCACAAGGCATATGAAGGTTCTTGGCTTACAAGAATACATATACTGTACTGTTCATCTTATAGAATCCATCACTCTAATTACATCTTAAATTTGAATTCAAAATTCTCACTTTGAGTGGAGTGTTAAACTTTCATTTTTTTAAAGCAGTGCTGTAAATTTCAATAAATGAACTTCTCTCACAACCACCAACCCCACCTCATCCTTCCTCATGCATTGAAGATTTTGCTTAGGTATTACTCAGTACTAATGATTCCAGTATTGTTTTATTTGAACTACTGTCATAGTATTGTAAATAAAACTTTAGGTATTCTCTTACACCCTCTAACACCACTGCTTCATGCCACACACAGTTGTTTGTCAATCATTTGTGTTTATATATTTAAGACATTTTTAAAGTAAACATGCCTTTGCTTGTATGTTCTTTAATACTACAGGTGTAAAATGATAGCAGTGATCAGTGTCATCGCAGAATTTTGTGGATTACAAATATGCATGTGTACTCATTAAAGAAAATAAGAGACTGACAGTCTGCCAGGTACCCTACCAGCTGCCTCTCAAACTTGGTTTGTTTATCTGTGTTAATACTGTATGTACAGTCAGCAAAATATTATTCTGCACCTTTACGGGTTCCTACAGTATGTCACACCAGACCAAGAATTCTGAAAACACTCATGAGTTACAGCGGATGTTGGTAGCCCTGGCTTCTTGAGTTTCCAGTTACTCTGTAGAATTTAGATAGTATTTACCATAAGGTGTTTCAGTGTGTGCATGCACAATGTGTTACAAGATGCAAATAGAGCAGTTAACATCATACAAGGGGGGGGGGGTGTATAATTATATTTATAAAATAATCAAATTAATATCAAAAGCAACTGTCATTACCTATCGGTTTTGGCAACATAAAGGTTTATGAGTGAATGCTTATCATTATACAGTGGTCCCTCGGTTAATGAACTCAATTCGTTCCAGAGGGTCGTTCGTTAACCGAAAATTTTGTTTACCAAAACCATTGTTTCAATGGGATATTGGGTAATTGGTTTCAGCTCACAGAAAAGTACAGTATAGTCTCGTTTTACGCGGTCAATTAAACCCATAGAGGTCCGCGTATAACACGAAATGAAATAACAGAACATATGGGATTAATTGAAATAGATACTGGGCCGACCCCCAGACTACCCATTTTCCGACACAATACGTACGTTGTAGTAAAAATAACATCTTAGTTTTATGATGGTATGCACACATAATTAATATTAAGAGAAATATCAATAATATTAGGTTTTTTAACACTTACGTTAGTAGAAGAGATGGCTGGGCACAGGGATTATTATTCGCTGTCTTGCAAGGGTTCCAGCAATGCAAATTATAGTCTCCCAACTTTAGTCTGAGATATTATATAAGATAAAAACTGTAAGCCTAAAACCCTGCCTTGGCAGATGGGGGAGAGGGAGGGAGGGAGGGGGAGAGGGAGGTGAGATATACTTTGATAGTTAGCGCCGAAGGTCTGGTGAAGTATTTATTTGTTTATTTATGTCGTTTAGTTGAGTTTTAGTTTTTTGCTCATAAAATTGCATAGAAGTGACCGGGGAGAATATAATTTACGTTGCTGGAATTCTTATAATATAGTGATTAATTTGAATGTAAGCATGCCATAGTTTGCACTAGACAAAAATTTTAGTAATCATTTTGTTCATTATTTTGAATACATGTACAGTTCAGCTTTGCCCTTAGGACAGTGTGTGCATGTAAATGACTTTCAATAAATGAATAAAGTTATATATATTGAGCCAAAAATAATAGTTGAATAACTTTATGTAGACAGAGCTTGGATGGCTAAACTTTAGAATGAAAAATAATTTTAATACTGTACAGTATTACCCCGCTTTACGTGGTTTCACTTTACGCGATTTCTCATATACGCGGTGCCTCGCCAGAACCAAACTTTCACTTTCCGCGGTTCATCTACCTATATACGCGTGAAGTATGATTTTTTTTTTATTTAGCTCATAAAATTCATACAAATTACCCGACCAGAATATAATTTACATTGCTGGAATTCTTACATAATTTGATGATCATTTTGAATATAAACATCATAGATTTTGCATTAGACATACAAATTTTAGATCTAATGTTTACTCTGAGTAAATATGTTATCTTTTGTGCAAAATATATGACATTTATATTCAAAATATTCCTGGTCTTACAAGGAATCCAGCAATGTCAATTATATTATCCTAACTTTAGTCTGAGGTATTATTTGTTACTAAAAGTTAAAATTAGTTTTTTCACCCAACATTTCTCTGGTAGGGAGGGAAGGTGGGGGTGGGGGGGGAGGGTTGGGACCGACCGACCATCTGGCGCGGTTGGAAGAGGGGGGGAGGCAAGTTGGGGTACTTTGATTGACAGATAGTGTCGTGAAGAATATTTTTTTTTTATTAACTGAAGATATTTGTTTTAGCTCATAAAATTCATACAAATTACTGGACCAGAATATAATTTACATTGCTGGAATTCTTACAATATGATGATCATTTTGAATATAAACATCATGGATTTTGCATTAGACATACAAATTTTAGATCTAATGTAATAATTTGGTTTACACAAAGCAAGTATTTTATCTTTTGTGCAAAATATATGAAGTTTACATTCAAAATATTCCCTGGCCTGCAAGGAATCCAGAAATGTCAATTATATTATCCTATCTTTAGTCTGAGGTATTATTTATTACTAAACGTTAAAATCTAGTGTTTCACCCAATCATTTCTCAGAGAGGTAGGGGCCAGTGAGCTGGGAAGAGGGGGGATTTGAGTCTATTATTTGAATGGACATTAACCTGGCAACTGTATTTCTCTTAAATATTAATTGTGTGAGCATACCATCATAAAATTTAGATGTTATTTTTACTACAACATAGGTATTGTGTCAGAAAAAGTGGAGTTTGGGGGGTCAGGCCAGTCTCTATTGGAATTAATCCCATATGTTCTGTTGTTCCATTTACGCGGATTTCACTTTCCGCGGTACCCTGTGGGTTCAATTGACCGCGTAAATCAGGGTACTACTGTACAGTATAAAAAATGCACAAATATTAAAGTGCACAATTTTCTTGATATTTACTCCATTGGAAACAAATGTAAACATAGAAGAATTACTGAATTGGCTGAGTACCTCCTCAGCTTATCAGCTGATGTTCAAAACAAAACGTGATTTTCATAAGGATTTCGTTAGTCTAATTTTTTTCGTTAACCGAATTGAAGATTCTTATGGAAGGTAATTCGTTAACCGAAATTTCGTTAACCGAAGCGTTCGTTAACCGAGGGACCACTGTATTAGTGCAACAGACATAAACACCCAGTTACGAATGTGCTTGGAAACACCAAGTCGCCTAGCAATCCCACCATTGCTCAGGCCCTCTCCTTGAAGTGCTATGATTGTTACGCATGTTCTCTCTGAGGTCTTCATAATGACTAACATATCTGTGACTGGAGTATGGCCTATTACAACTGCTGTTTGCTCTGATGGTCTGCCCTTTGCAGATCGAAACTGGTCCGTTTCTAACAGATTCATTACATTCTTTTAAACGAGCACACTTCCGATGGCGAAATTCTTTGCTACACTGTGTTAAATTACACTGACAATGTTTTTGCTTTGTGAATTTTACTACCAGTTACCCCTGGTCAACCCCCTATTCTTATCATATATTGTGACATATTAAAGAGATATAGCTCGTTTCTTAACTCACATCTTTCCGGTAGCTCAGGTACCTATGCTTAATATTGTGTAACTTTCCTACGTTATAAATGTTTCGTATTGTTTTTTCTGTTTGAGGTCTTGTATTATGCCACTTCTCATCACTTTCTCAGAAAGAGGATTATAATCATGAGTATTTACACTGTTTCGTTGTATCTCATAGTATGCGAAATTCCTATACAGCACCTCAGTTTCTAGAGTGTCTGCCATTCCTACCGTATGTGGGTGATTAAACGTAGTACTACAGTATAAAATAATAATGCGATGGCATATGAAGAGCTATGGGTTTTATATGTATTCCTGATAATTTCTCTGTGGTTACAACACATGATAGAAGGAATAACAGCACATTAGTTTTACAATGAATCACACAATCAGCGATACCAACCTTACCAATACAGTTAACCCTCACTTTACGCGGTTAATGTAACCCGGAGGGTACCGCGGAAAGTGAGGAACGCGTAAAGTGAATAACATAACATATGGGATTAATTGAAATGGAGTCCGGGCCGATCCCCAAACTCCACTTTTTGACGACACACAACTATGTTGTAGTAAAAATTTTATCTTAACTTTATGATGGGATGAAAAACAAGTAATATAGAAGAGGTTAGGTTAGGAAAGATAAAGGTTAACATAGGAAAAATAAAGGTAAGGTTAGAAAACTAAAAATTAGGTGTAACACTTACGGTAGTAGAAGAGATGGGTCGGCATACGGGGATGGAGGCTGGTTCCGAGGCAGAGGGCAGATTACTGGCCCTCAGGTGAATCACCATCACTGTCACTTACAGTTGTCAGGGCTTCCCTGACAAATCCCTCAAAGTCACCTTCACTGTCACTATCACTGGCTTGAGGGATGAAACTGCCGCGGCTAGGTCAAGCGTCGTCTTTCCTCCCTCCCTCCCTCCCTCCCCCGGGTGGACACGTCATAATACTTTAAGCCAATTACAGCTAGCAGCAGAGGGGGGTAGGGATGCATGGCCAATCACAGGTCTGATACGTCATATGACGTCAGTGATAACGCAACAAAGACACACACTGCGCAACCTTACCGCGCCGCTTGCCCAAGCGGAGGGAGGAGGAGGGAGAGGCAGGCAGGCAGGCGGGCGGGTGGCGGGTGGGGCGAATCTAAAAATAGCGTCGCGCCGGACACTCTCCGCGTAATGGGGTTCACGTACCGCGTAATGTGAGCACGTGAGGTTCTGGCAAGGCACCGCGTTAACGTGGAAACGCGGAATGCGGGACCGCGTAAAGTGAGGGTTAACTGTACATGGTGTCAGTCTTGCAGTGTTCGTTGTGAGAGCCATCGCACCCAGGGGTGCAGAATAATTTTTTTTTTATTCAAATTAAGCACAGCACCATGCACTTTGCCAGATATACAAATACTGTAGTATATGAGTGAACCATAATAAGAGAAAAAAATTCAAGACTTTTGAAGCCTTATTCCATGGTATACAGACATACATCTGTGAATCTACAGTTGAGGATGTTTTACTGTCTTACATTTTTCAGTTACTAAAGCTATCTCTGGGTTTTAAACGTGGTCAAAAAGTGGAGACATTGTCTTGTTTCATTTCATTAATACAATCACTAAAGAATATTCCTAAATATTTTTGCAGGTATCAGCAATGGCAGTGTGTGGTAGTGAGGTCTATGTTGGTACAACATGGGGATGTGTTGTTGTAGCAGAAGCAGATTCAATGCGTCCAATTACAGTGTTCAGACCTTATGAAGATGAAGTGCGTGCTATAGTTCCTCTTCCTCCTTCATCAGTTATTTTAGATCAAGATGGAAATCCTGAGGACCCATCAGATCCTACTGATATTGGTAGCGAAAGAAATTTAAATCCTACTCCATTATTGGCCACCATTGGAAAAGGTTACCGTAATCTGCTTGGACGTTATGCACCAATGCCCCGGTCGGCACAACCTGAGCCAGCAGCTCAGAGAGCCATGTATTGTTTACTCTGGAGAGCTCATCATTGGCTCAATACATGAAGGGCCTTGTCAGTTTGCTTAGGAAAATATTTGATAATAGGTTATATCAATATAATTCAGGGCCTTTCGTGCAGTCTCTGTGAGACATACCTTATTGCAAATAATAGGTGAAATTTTGCTGTGCATTTTTGAGCTCAAATTGATTAATTGTCACAATTTTAACAAAATTTAGGTTGTATTAAAAAAACAAAGTTTTGCTCAGGCTACTCATAGCTGTAGAAGTCTCAGCCAATTAAACTACTGATGGACAGCTACTTATAGCTGAAATCAGTGTAGACTGCTGAAGCTCAGTCCAGCCAAAATTATATGAAAGTTGGAAGTTAAAGCAATTGTTTTAAACAAAATTAAATATTTTTATTAAAATTAACATTAGAATATTAAGTACTGTAATACATTCTCAATAAAATATTTCAATCCAGTCTTCAACACTTTAACACAAGTGAGTATACTAACTCTTGTGTTACTTAGGTGCCACAAATTTGTATTTATACCAAGTCCAGGGATGTTTGGAATGGTTGTTGAAATGATTTTAAAGTAACAAACTACTTTTGCTATTGAGGTGTAAACCTCAGGTACATCAACAAATGTATGTAATTTATTTTCACATAAATTTCAGTTACAAATCATACAAGATATTGCCTTAAATATTACCTAATATTAGGTGGCAGCTTTAAAACATTTTTTTATATGTTAACTAGGTTCATTTTCTGACTCTTGTATAATATTGTACTTGTATTTACACTTACAGTATACTAGTAGGAATTCCAACTTATTTTCATGATTTAATTTTCCCTTAAGTGATAGAAGCAAATGGAAGATAATTACAATGATGGTTTTTGATGAAAATGTCAATACGTCTCATTTTAAAGTTGATATTTTTACCAAAGAAGGGTATTCCAGGAAGACGTGTATATAACAATTCTATTTAATCAGCTGTGATTTAATGTGTATGTCTATGTAAAATATAACATAGCACAAGTGTACTATCACTTAAAACTCACAGCGCTTAGTCAGAAACATCTGACTTAACCCATATTTCTCGTTCTCTAGTCATTAACTCATTTATTGTGATAATCTTTTCTTAATGTTAACACTCATTTTCTTAATTAGGCCTTTAATTGCCAATTTTTAGGATGCAACCTAATTTTATTTTGGGTATTTGTATTCATGAAATACTGTATATCCCTTAATTCAACTGGAAACTCTTGGTTATGATACAAGAATTTTGTTGGGATAAACTTCATACAACAATGTTGTCCATCCACATGATTTACTGGATTGAAATACATTTTCAGTATCAAAATAATAAATATGAAAATATTAGTTTCCTTAAATCCTCTCTGTCAGTTCAGTAAGAGAAAGGATATGTGGAGAAGAGCAGAGAGATCTGAAGGGAAGGAGAAATGATAGAGAGAGAAAGAGCAGGAAAGGAGAGGTAGCTGAGGAAATAAAGTAACAGCACAGTACCACCAACAGTAGAGTTCAGGTATCCACAGTACACGACCCCTTGAACCATCCTTATGTTTGGGTCTGCTCTTGTGTGAGCCAACCTGCCCAGCATCTCTCATTAGCTCTAGTGTGTTTCTCACTTGTTTGTGTTGTTTGAGAAAAAATTAATGAAATCATTACAATATTCTAATGAGGCTTAGATATAAAGAAAATTTTAATATAAACAATGAAAAAAGAAAAGAAAAAAGAAGAGCATGGGTGTGCATGTGTGAGAAGTGAACATATGTACAGTGGGGTCTCATTTTATGTGGGTCTCATGTGTGCGGTTATCGCTTATGCAATTGGTTGAAATGTGACCAGAATTATAGCTTACACGGAAAGCCATGGGTAGCGGTATAGCATTAATTTAGTGATTTTTTTTACTTATTTAGCCCCAAATTGAACAAATTTAGTTATTGGACATTGTTTTTATAATGTATCAATATTGTAATAAAATATTAAAAACAAATTGGCAAATGAGGCCAGAATCCCCCCCACCTCCAGCATTCGTTACCGGTAGGCCTATATCAAATCTGATTAGACCACTGTACAGTATCCCCATTAAAGACTACAATGAATATTTTAATAGTTGAGTAAATAATGTAATATATTTGACAAAAAATGAATTCTTTTTTAATGAACTGTACAACCCACTAATTCCCCACCCAACAATGGGTGACCTGACAGTGCATCAGAAGGCTAAAATACGAGACCACTAATCCCTTTCTCCACCTCTACTGCAAATGAGAGAAGTCTACTGTATATACAATGTTTGACCTGATATTGCATCAGGTCAAGTCAGGTAAATGAGAGAATGAGGAGAAACTTTTTAAATTTTCCATTGACAATATATAATTTTTAATTACTGCATTTCTCACCTTTATTTCTTTTCATGATTTATATTATGTTATTTCGTATTCTTGTTCTTACATACTTAAACAATTGTGGAGGGAATAGAAGGTGGAAGGTGGAGAGAGTGGTAAAGGCAGGATGTGGTGGGGTGAGTAAGGGAAGGAGGAAGTACAATGAGAAGGTGGAGGGGAAGGTTGATGTGGCCAGTTCCCCCTTCCCACCCCCACATAGGTCGCTTGTCCTCTCTCCATTGTAACCGAGAGTGCATGTGGCTCCCCACTCCCATATCATAGAGATTTTGTTTGTTTTTTTAGAAATATTGATTGAACCAAACTTTTGGATAAACTATTCAGGATCATTTGAGTAAAATTATGGTAGTAGGTAGCTACCAAACAGGGAGGTACTACCGCCTGGGAAGATATTGGAAGCATAATGTATTGTCTAATGGTAGACCCTGCTGCCATATGGCATCACGAAAATTGTGACCAAGTCCTAGGTTGCTGATCTGACTTTCTTCCTCATTTACACACAATTGCAGGGTCTCAATTGTTTCACTTACTATTGACAACACAACATACATATATTGTTTCTCACTTTTGATTTTTTCATTTTTGCAGATGTGTTGTTGGCAAGATAAAATTCCATTTGTTTTTGTTTTTAAATAGCTACTGCACAATATTAGACACAGACAAATATTGGTCTGGTTCACTAACCCACCATACGAGATCATCACACACATTCAAGCTAGACATGGCTCACCTTGGGGTATGGCCCAGTTCTTTGATGAATGATTCCCCACACACTAAAAGGAGTACATCATCATACATGTATTGTTGAGAAGCTGAAATTAATAATCATCTCTAATTTAAATCTGGAAATATCATTTGAACTACCTTAAGACATAACCCTGCTCAGGTCACCACTTGTCCCTTCTTCATCACCCCGAACCTCAGCCTCAGGGGCGTATAAAATATAGTATGTGATAATTCTAATGATTTTATATGAATATGTTAATGGTAAGCCAACTTATTCTTTTTATTTTTACCTTTAATGGAACATGGATGCATCAAGGCACTGTAGCTTCAGGTCCATAAGATACTGTACTGTATCGTACTTCACATTCACAAGAACGGCTGTAAATGGTCTAGTATAATACAGTAGCTACACAGATATCACAATGAACAGCCCAGGAGGTTTATCTTCATTAAAGTTCCCCTGCTTATTTCACCTGATGTTTAACCAACCTAATGTGAAGTGGAGGATTAGGTTAGGTTATGCTAAGTTAGAGTAGGTTGTGTTAGGTTAGGTTAGCATTAGAGTGTTTATTCATTAGGTTAAATAAGCTGGGGTGCCCAAACTCCAAGATATCCAACTTAACTACAAAACAATTTCAGTTTCCATACTTACTGGAAGGATCACTGGAAGGATCATTTTGCTCATCGGTCTTTGATTTTTTGGTGACATCATTAACCTGTAAATTTACATCTTCAATCAACTAAAAGTTATCCTTAAAGTGAGATAAATATTCTGAGAGAGGGACATAAAATACTGAACACAAGTGGTGGATACAGTGTGATAAAAGGTGTACGATCAGTCAATACATTAATGATTAAGACTGGAAAATATTTATGAACATGTACAGCCCCCTTCACTAGAGCCTTTACAGGGGCTCGTCAGGTTTTGTGCAATGTGACAGCGCTGTGTTTGTTTATATTTGAGAGAAAGAAACTCGCAATAGCAAACATACTGTACAGTGGTCCCTCGGTTAACGAGCGCCTCGGTTAACGAGATTTCGGTTAACGAGTTACCTTCCATAAGATTCTTAACTTCGGTTAACGAGCAATCCCTCGATTAACGAGTTTCTTATGAGCCGACCTCCACATGTTTTAGCTTGCATTTGGCGGTCCATCAGCTGTAGTATTAGTCCGCCAATACAGTAATCGGTTCTAGGGCTTAAATTCCTTACCCTTTTAGTAAATGTCAAGAAGTTTATACTATTCAATAATTTAAAAGTTTAATATTAAGTTTTTTAGTCATTTTAACAATTATTGAACATAATTGAAGGTAGGGTCACTAGTTTGTGGCACGCCATCCAGCCTGCCAACACAGCATACAGGCGTCAGTCTTTATGTCTTTTCAGTGGAGGTAACATCTTGCTTGAGACTCTCTTCAACTAAACGCTTTTTTTCTGTGTTTACAAGCAAATTATTGGTCATTTTGAAAGTTATTTCACATATTGACAATATATAATGCAGTGCAGTGTTGATTTAAAGAAAATAATCTTGAATTACACCAAGAGAACTAAAACTTTATAGGTGAAATGGCACCATGGGGTGACTTCTCTTCCACCCCAATGCCTTCTCTTCTCCCTTCTCCTCCACCCCCATTCTAATTCCCATCATCATCATCATCATCCAGGAGCCTTCTACATACACACCTCAAAGTAAGTGTACTTTTCTACCTTTTTTGTTGAATTTAGGCAATTTTCGGTGAGCTGGAACCAATTACCCAAAAACCCATTGAAACAATGGTTTCGGTTAACGAGTTTTTCGGTTAACGAGCAACCTTCTAGAACTGATTGTGCTCGTTAACCGAGGGACCACTGTACTATGGAATCAAGTGAAAACAATAGAAAAAATCTCAAATGTGGAATGTTCATATGAGGAACCCTGTAAATGCACTAGTGAAGGGGACTGTACATGCTGAGAATGGTTAGAATTCGCAGGGAGAGGGTTCCCAAAATGCCCACAAATAGCGAAATCTGTGAATGCCATTTCTTGACCGAGAGGAGAGGAACGACGAACCAGAACCAGGCCAATAAGGTAAGACATAAGTGATCCCATCATTTGGTGAGAGTTAGGTCAAGTTAGGTTTATATGCCTGTTTTTCTAGTTTTGTTTTTGTTTTTTGTATTCGATTGGCCATAATTTTGGTCGGAAAATGCCCCACCCAAAACCCCCAAAACTAAAAAACAGGCAATTTCCACGGAAATTAAGGTCATGACCAATCAAAACACAAAACTACACTAGAAAAACATTGTTTTGACTTTCTAACATGAGTTGTGTGCACTAAAGCAAATTTACCAAAATAGATCACATTGAAATGTACACAGTTGTTTCCACTGGCAAGGTTGCGTTAGCATTATGCTTTTGGAGTACACGCCAATCTCCCCCTGTAGTGACTGAAAATGTAAATGTACTGTAAACGCATGAATGGAATCCTAGCTTAGATCAGAACTTAGCCGTTCACGGCAAAATATCCACTATGTACAATTTAAGGCTAGATGTTTGTCCATCACTAACCTCTAAATCTTCGCTCTTGCGCTTATTGACATGCTTAAAGAAGTTCTTGATTGTTTTCTGTGACGCCATTCTTCTGCAAGAGGTTAACTCGGACGTCCAAAAGTGATTCCCAAGAGTGTGAAGTACAGTTAACCCTCACTTTACGCGGTCCCACATTCCGCGTTTCCACGTTTACGCGGTGCCCTGCCGGAACCCAGGATGCTCACATTCTGCGGTGCGTGTACCCCTTTACGCGGGGAGCGGCTGGCGAGCCGCGCCATTTTTGGATCCAAACCTCCCGCCATCCGCCATGTTGTGTAAGCTGCGCGAACATGGTGCGCACAAGGTCGCCCAGTCATCAAAACATTACCAGTTCTTCACCCGCCACCCACCACAGCCGGCCCAAGTCAGTGATAGTGATAATTATGGTGAGGATATGGACTTATATGGACTTTGGGGAGTTTGACAAAGAGGCCCTGCAAGCCTCTGTGGTGGATAGTGATACAATTGATACAAGTGACACAGGTGAGGGCCAATAATCTGCCCTCTGCCTCGGAACCAACCGCCCATCCCCGTGTGCCCAGCCATTTTTTCTACTAATGTAAGTGTTAAAAAACCTAATATTATTGATATTTCTCTTAATTATTAATTGTGTGTGCATACCATCATAAAGTTAAGATAATATTTTTACTACAACATAGTTGTGTGTCGTCAAAAAGTGGAGTTTGGGGATCGGCCCGGACTCCATTTCAATTAATCCCATATGTTATGTTATTCACTTTACGCGTTTCTCACTTTACGAGGGACCCTCCGGGTTACATTAACCTCGTAAAGTGAGGGTTAACTGTATAGGTTTTGTCTGTCTTGCCGCCACAAACACCACCATGTGGCAAATGCGTGTGGGGTTGAGATATAGGTTCACACTCAGGATGGGTTGGAGAAAGGAAACTCTCAAAATGCTCTCTGTATACATATTGTATTGGATGTACAATGCAGCTTGGTGCTGAGAAGTGCAGAAGAGGTGTTGTTTGTTGGTGGCTGTAGGTAGAAGAAGAGGTGTTGCTTGCTGCGGCTGAGCTAGAAGAAAGTGGTAGGTCACGGCCACGTGAGGTCTTATATAGCGGGGTAGACGTGGCTTGATAGTTCACCTCCGCTATGTTAGGCGGCGCAGGTTGCCGACCTAGACCACGAGGCGCAGGCTGGGAAATTCGAAGAGGATTGGCTAGGCAGTGACAAACGGCGGTTGTAGGGGAGGAATCCACTACACTCGCCCTTCTCTTTTTACGATGTTAAAACCTAACTCCAAGCTCAGTTGTTGCTCATTGTTCACTAATATCTTCTATATATCTTCTGTTACAATGTAAGATTTTTTCTTCTAATGTTTCATTATTACTGATCCAGGTATTATTGCATTTACACAGTTCATTCCTACCAGTAATCTATTATCATATTCGAATAAGACGTCTAATTATAAGATAATTTTCATCTATTACATTACCGGCGGAAATGTATAATAACGGAGATGGCTTTTCCAAATAAATGTCTATTTTCTTCCATTATTTCCTGCCATTAAAATCGAGTTTTATTTTGGGTCTCTCATATTTAGAAATTCAAGTTCAGTTCCGACCAGGGTTGCCAGATGGCCGTTTGCACGGCCAAATTTCTCCAATTAGGCCATAAAAAACTTCACCTGACCGTGAAAAAACGGATGGTCACGGCCAAACTATTTGGCCGTATTTTGGCCGAATTTTGTAAAACACGTATTAATTCCTCATCTAGTGGATTTTGAAGAAAAGTCTAGCAGATTTTCAAATTTCACAATGAAAATGCTGGCTGAGTGACCTCACCTAATCAGTGACCTTGTGGGGTATGGGATGTTTGTTTCGCACTCAGGATGGGATGGAGAAAGGAAACTCACACTGTGCTCTCTGTATACATGTTGTATTGGATGTACAATGCAGCTTGGTGCTGGGAAGTGGCAGCGTGGTTACAAGCATGATGTAGAGAGCTGGTTGGTGAGGATGCTCAGAGGAGGACAGCTTGTGGGTTGCCATGCTCACCGGCGGGAGCGAGGGCCGCCAGGCAGCGGCGGAGGAGGAGGTGTAGCTTGCTGTGGCTGTAGCTAGAAGAAGAGAGAGCGGTCACCCCGAGGTCAAGTCTTTTATAGCGGAGGTAAGCGTGGGTAGATAGTGACCCCCGCTCAGTGGGCGGCGCTGGTTGACCTAGACCACGAGGCATACACTGGGGAATTCGCGGGGTCGGCTACTCAGTGACAAACAGCGTTTGTAGGGGAGAAATCCACTACAATACTCCCTCCTTCCCTCCAGGCAGTGTAGGAAACTTGTTGTCTGCAGGGGTGCATGGCACATGTGAAGCAGAACGGGCGGTGCATGCCACATGAGAGCCAGAACGGTGAGGGCGTGGATGAGCCGGCCGCTAGAGGAGACAACTGTCTAGATACACAATATCTGTGGGAGTAGAGAGGGAGAAAAAGGGTGTGTGGAGGCGATGAATGTTGTGCTTCCCTCACGGCAGGTACAGAGTCGTCAGATGCGCCTGCTGGGGTGTGTGAGTCAGGAGCAGGGGCTGCGTCAGCAGAAGCGGATTAGGGCTCGTGACAGCAGCTGGGTCCACGACAGCAGCAGGATGCAGGACATTAGCAGGGAGTACCTGAGGGAGAAAAGAGAGGTGTGTGGGTCCGCACTCAGGCGCATGAGCCGCGTCGGGAGCAGGGGCTGCATGAGGAGGAGCGGCAGGGGGTACTGCTGGGCCGGGGGCGGCGTCTGAGGCAGGACGGGTGTGCTGGGGTCGTAGAACGTGGTGCTTGGGGCAGGAAGAAGAGCTGGTGTCTGCTTAGAGAAGCAGGGCTGCTCTAGGGTGTCTAACCTGCGGTTTAGAGACAGTAGCTGTAGAGCCGATGAGAGCTGCTTCTGGGTGGATAAGCCAGTCTTCCATGTTGCTTGAAGACTGGGAGCGTGATCTGTTTCTCCTCCATCCTGTGTGAGTGCAAATCTCCGGGGGTCACCATTTGTGGTAAGTGATGTTTGGGTTGACACTCAGGATGGGATGGAGAAAGGAAACTCACAATGTGCTCTCTGTATACATATTGTATTGGATGTACAATGCAGCTTGGTGCTGGGAAGGCAGCATGGTTACAAGCGTGATGTAGAGAGAGCTGGTTGGTGAGGGTGCTCAGAGGAGGACAGCTTGTGGGTCGCCATGCTCGCCGGCGGGAGCGAGGACCGCCAGGCAGGCGGAGGAGGAGGAGGTGTTGCTGGCTGGTATGGTGTAGGTAGAAAGAGAGAGATCACCACGAGGTCAGGTCTTTTATAGCGGAGGTAGGCGTGGGTAGATAGTTGACCCCCGCTCCGTGGGCGGCGCTGATTGACCTAGACCACGAGGCATACACTGGGGAATTCGCAGGTTCGGCTACTCAGCGACAAACAGTGTTTGTAGGGGAGAAATCCACTACAATCTCACCTCTTCACATGTTTACGTGACCTACTGAGCTGACTGATCTTTCTAGTTACTACCTTAGTTGTTAGTTCTCATATTTGAGTTGTTCAGGCTGAACGTGTCCAGCATATGGGTTAAGCTTCAGAGCTTACAAAGCCATCTGAGTTACTTTCTGAAATTCCGAGTGCTAGTTTTCAAAATGTCCACTAGTAAATGGAAAGGGTCCTACGACAGTGGTAGAAAATATAACAAACCAGGGGACGATGACGAACTAGACGTTTTTGCTTACGCCAACTAGCGTTATCAAGTTCTCCACCATATACAGTGACCCCTCGGTTAACGAACTCAATCCGTTCCAGAAGGTCGTTCGTTAACTGAAAAGTTCGTTAACCGAAACCATTGTTTCAATGGGTTTTGGGTAATTGGTTCCAGCTCACCGAAAATTTCCTAAATTCAACAAAAATGTTAGAACTGTTCACTCACTTTGAGGTGTGTATGTAGAAGGCTCCTGGATGATGATGATGATGATGGGATTTAGAATGGGGGTGGAGGAGAAGGAAGAAGAGAAGGCAATTGGGTGGATGAGAAGTAACCCCATGGCGTCATTTCACCCATAAAATTTTAGCTCTCTTGGTGTAATTCAAGATTATTTTCTTTAAATCAACACTGCACTGCATTATATATTGTCAATATGTAAAATATATTTCAAAATGACCAATAATTTGCTTGGAAACACAGAAAAAAAGCGTTTAGTTGAAGAGAGTCAAGCAAGATGTTACCTCCAGTGAAAACAGAGAGAAACTAACACCTGTTTGCTGTGTTAAGAGGCTGGATGCCGCGCATTAAACTAGTCACTTTACCTTCAATTATGTTCAATAATTGTTAAAATGACAAAAAAATTGAATATTAAACTTTTGAAATTATTGAATAGTATAAACTTCTTGATATTTACTAAAATAGTAAGTAATATAAGCCCTAGAACCGATTAATGTATTGGCGGACTGATACTAAAGCTGGTTGCCCAGTCAGTGCAAGCGAAAACATGTTGAGGTCGGTTCGTAAGAAATTCGTTAACCGAATTTTTGTTCGTTAACCGAATTGAAGATCCTTATGGAAGGCAGTTCGTTAACCGAAATTTCGTTAACCGAGGCGTTCGTTAAATGTACATAAACGACATAGATATCGGCATAGACAGCAACATAAGTAAATTTGCTGATGACACTAAAATAGGACGTGTTATTAAATCTGACAAGGACTCAGCAAAACTACAGGAAGATCTAAACAAATTTTTCGAATGGTCTGAAAAATGGCAGATGAAATTCAACGTGGACAAATGTAAAGTACTCAGTATAGGAGATGTAAACAGGGAAACCAGATACCAGATGAACAACGATGCCATAGAGAATCCGACTGCGAGAGAGATTTAGGAGTAATGATAAGTAGGAACCTTAAGCCAAGTAAACAATGTGTTTTGCTTCGTAACAAGGCTAATAAAGTACTTGGGTTCATACAAAGGAGTGTTAGTTACAAGACTAGCGAGGTCATCCTAAAACTGTATCTTGCTCTTGTGAGACCACACCTGGATTACGCAGTTCAGTTCTGGTCACCGTATTACAGAATGGATATAGAATCCTTGGAAAGAATTCAGAGGAGAATGACAAGACTAATCCCGGGCATTAAGAACCTTGAGTATAGAGACAGGTTAAAGTATCTTAATTTGCACTCCCTTGGGAGACGTAGAGCGAGGGGTGACCTGATAGAGGTGTATAAGTGGAAGTCAGGGCTAAACAAAGGGGACATTACAAAGGTACTCAAACTTTCCAACCAGGAGCGAACTCGTAACAATGGTTTTAAATTAGACAAATTTAGATTTAGGCGGGAAATAGGTAAACACTGGTTTGGAAACAGAGTAGTGAATGAATGGAACAAGTTACCAAATATCATCATTAACTCGAATACGCTGAATAGCTTCAAACATAGGTTGGATGCTTATATGAGCAATAGGGGTTAGGTGTAAACGGGACAGCCCAGTATGGGCCAATAGGCCCGCTGCAGTTTCCTCCATTCTTATGTTCTTATGATATGGTGAGAGTCAGTTAAGTTAGGTTAGGTTATCCGCCAAAAATGAAGGTCATATTCGGTCTAAACACACACAAATACACTAGAAAAATATTATGTATTCCTTACTTGCTAAAAGTGAACGGTGTGACAATGCAAATTTACCCTAATCCATTCAATCGAACCCTTGTGCAGGCAAAATCGACATCTTTTTAAATAATAATACATGTAAGACAATGCCATTTTTTCCGGCGCCACGTATAATTGATTCAAGTACAAATGAAGAAAGTTTTGAGGTGGGAACTTTCTTTATTTACGGGGATATTATCTAAAGTTGAAGAATCTGAAAGTATGTTTATTTAGAAAGTTTTCAGAAAGAAGAGAAAATAATTATTTCCCGTAAAATGGAGGTTCGTAATGTTATTATCATTAGAAAGGGCAATTTGTGGTGAAATATGTATTTATCTCCTATTGAGTGGAACAATAGCTAACAGTGCATTTAATGTTCAATGATATATTACATGTTGAAACGACCTATGTACGATTTAATTATGGCCGACTTTGACAGATATGTAGAGTGATTGGCTATAATTGTCACCTCATTTGCGTAAACGTCGATCATGTATCAAAATATTGTTGACTACTTTCATCTCTTTCCCGAGCCTGGCGATGTTTTTGTTGTTGATGTTGATGTTTTTGCTGTTATTGGTGTTTTTGTTGGTGGTGGTGTTGTCGTCTTATTGATATACAATGATTATTATGGTTTCACCCTAAGGAGATCTTGAATGCAAAGACAACAAAAACTAATGGTGCTTCTCCGTTATAATCCCGATTATTTTTTTTTAAATAAGAACGTATGTTAGTTTTTTTTTCAACTAATCTAACATAACTTAACCTAGAATAAGTTAAGTGATAAACCTGACTTACGATCTTAGAGATTTTGCTGAGTATAATGGAAATTTCCAAATCAATATTACTTAAATTTGAAATCAGTAACAATGGCATTTTAAATCAAGGATAGGATTCGCATCTGGTTGAAATTACTGTAATATTATTGCAATATCCAAACTAAGAAAACCATTGCATGATGCTCCAGTGTTCCTTCTGCAGACGCGTTTGAAATTGTACAATTGGGAGAAGGTGGGAGAGAATGTTGCTTTGTGCACTGCATGTGGGGTATGACATGTTTGTGTTCACACTCAGGATGGGATGGAGAAAGGAAACTCGCAATGTGCTCTCTGTATACATGTTGTATTGGATGTACAATGCAGCTTGGTGTTGGGAAGGCAGCATGGTTACAAGCGTGATGTAGAGAGAGCTGGTTGGTGAGGGTGCTCAGAGGAGGACCAGCTTGTGGGTCGCCATGCTCTCCGGCGGGAGCGAGGACCGCCAGGCAGGCGGAGGAGGAGGAGGTGTTGCTGGCTGGTTGGTGTAGGTTGAAAGAGAGAGATCACCACGAGGCCAGGTCTTAAATAGCGGGGGTAGGCGTGGCTTAGTAGTTGACCTCCGTGATGTATGGCGGCGCTGGTTGACCCAGACCACGAGGCATACACTGGGGAATTCGCGGGGTCGGCTACGCAGCGACAAACAGCATTTGTAGGGGAGAAATCCACTACATGCATAACGCTGTTAGAAAACGAAGAGCAGTCGGCAACTGAAATATTTGGTACGAAAGAACGAGGGAAATGGAACGGGAAATGAAGATTGATAGATATTCAATAAAATCGTCAACACAAGTTAACATTTATTCAGCATGCATATAGACAATGCAGGTATACAAAAAATAAACTTAGTGCAGATATACAAGTAATTTACACGTAGTCAGTGCAGGTATACGAACAATGGTAAACAGGCAATTTTATCAAGGATAACCTGGAATGTTCTAGTATAAAGAACATTTTATGAGTTATAGCACATGCGTTACAGGTATGAGGGCGAAGTTCTCAGAGATAATTATAGATGGAAAGAGATGGAAAAATACAGGCCAATTTTTTGTGGTGTTACTAATTTCCAGTTATCCAAATTATCATGCAAAACGAACATACGGCCATGAGGTACATATTGTTAATGATGGAATATGAAAGTAGGTAAACGTTGAAGCGGGTTCGACAAGTAAGGGATAGGGGTGTTGCAAGTTAAGGGGAAAAGTGATATAAGTCAGGGAAGATGTAATATAAGATAGGGGAAAAGGTGATACAAGTTAAGGGAGAAAGGTGAGGTAAATTAAGGGAAAATATAATATTTAGAGGACAAATATAAAGCAGGTCAGAGTTAGAATTTAAGTCGGGGAAGAAAAATGAGGCAAGTAAGGGGAAAGGTAAGGTACAAGTGGAAGAGTAATGTAAGGTTCAGTGGAGGAAGTCTACCTATTAGGGCAGGGGTTCTCAACCAGGGGGAATTTCCCCCCTCAGGTTTTCAGGGAGGGGGGGGGGAAACTGATACTAATATGGAAAAAATAAAGGATTTTCAGTATTATATGCATATTATTTGGAATGCACTTTTTGAGGCAGACAATCTTGGAAAGGAGGGGGAATGACATTCTGACATATGGTGAAAGGGGTGCATGGGGCAAACAAGGTTGAGAACCACTGTATTAGGGGAACAAATGAAGAAAGCTTGGGTGAAAGTTAGCCAAAGAAAACCGATAAATAACAGTAAAACGTCACATTATGAAAATGGAAAATATTTCGGGAAACTGATCATGAAATATAGTGCAATGTACTGGTTCATACGAGCATATAGATTGTTCCATTCACCTGATGTTAGATTCTCAAAGGATCTTACAAGTATGAATTTTCGTAATTTAAGCTTTAAGAATATAATTGTCTTTCTGACTTCAGCAAAGTAAAAATAACACCAACAAATAACATACCTGTACACCTGGGTATCTGATGGGTTTGTCAGCTATCCTTGGTCAAATTGTGATATGTTCAGTTTTTATTTTATGTTTTAAGTTAACCAGTTAAGTGTATTCTCGCATATTCATTTACGTGGAATATTCATCATATAAACCTGTGAGAATCGAGACGCTGGCCAGTATCTCTTACGTGAAATATCCAGAAGAAAACCAATGCGCAGAAATATCATAAATATACATAAACTCCACGTATTTTTTACCCTTTTCCACTGGAGCAAGTTATATAGGTGAGGGCGAGCCGGGTAGCCTAGTGGAGGAAGACTGTCAGCCTGGAAAATTTATTGTTTCCAATTACGGCTGAGACTTGATTTTCTTTTTTTTTTTTCAAGGGAGGAAGGGTAAGGAAAAAACTGAAACATTCTACCATGGTGAAGAGAAACTGGGAGCGGGAAAGAGATGAAAAATGCATAGCAGGTAAATTAAGGGAATGAATGAAAGAGGATATACGTAAACTAGCGTAGGGAAATACCTAATTTATTTCTCTCTCTCTCTCTCTCTCTCTCTTTGTGTTTGTACAAATTATGACCTTAGTTGTAATACAATAGTACAACAATTGTACATTAATTTTTCTTTCGTATTTAAATATGATAAAATGATACCAAGTGTGTGTGCACGCGCGCTTTAAAGTCCTTGTTTGTCATTACACATGGGACTCTTCTAAACCCGATTTAAATCTTGAAGAAATAATCACTACTACCCCCATAATATACCGAAAGCAAGCAACACAGTCTAGCAGAGAGTCAGGCAGATCACCAGGACACATCGGTCGTGGTTCAAGGGGAGAGATTGCCAATTTCCGATAACTAGGGTGGGTGAGACAAGTGGTGGAGCAGAGGCGTAATATAAGAGGTAAAGTTTTAACAGAATTTGCTCTTCGCAGCCTTTAAATAAAATACTATCCTGGTGTCACGTGATGGTGGTGGTGGTGGTGAGGTGATGGTGATTGTTTCTGAGATTGTTAAAAATATATCCGGTTTATGTTTCTGAGTATTATTATCAGAATATAACACGGATTGTTATGACACATGACACTATATGCGACACACACTCATAATCTCATTTATTTTTTCAACGAACTTACAATAAAGTAAAACCAACACACTATTGGTGCCTTGGACTAAAACTTGGCCAATCAGCGACCTAGATAATAGCGTGGCTTTCCAGTCAACCAAGATCCTAATTATGAGGGTTAGGTTCGGTTAACAATAGGTTGAGCTAGTGGTATGTTTACGGCAACAGTGCCACGAAAACGATTTATGGCAACAATCGCTTTATGTGGGATTTACAGGAGCCGTGTAACGAAGGCGCTGAATGTCGGCATTACGAGTCCTTATGAGTCCTTGTGAGTCTTTGTAAGTCCTTATGAATCTTTGTGAGTCCCTATGAGCCCTTATTAGTCTTTGTGAGTCCTAATGAGTCCTTATGAGTTCTTGTGAGTCCTTACAAGTCCTTATAGGTGTTTATAATGCTTGGCAGTTGATGTGTACGACTCTTTGGTATAATAATAATAATAATAATAATAATAATAATAATAATAATAATAATAATAATAAAACTACAACTAATACTACTACTACTACTACTACTACTACTACTAATAATAATAACATTTGGCAAGTTATTTAATTTAAATTAATAACAAAATAAAACATAATTAAATAGGAAAATGTTCAGGTATGTGGAGAACTTTGTGTTATTATTATATAAAGTTTTACTCACTTAACACACTCAACGGTCGAGAGAACGTGCTCAATGAGTCGCTAGCTTTATCTAAGTCCCTCCTTGATGATGCTACCAGGCCTACCAACAGTACCACCATCATGTTGTTACCAGGCCTACCAACACTACCACCTCTACCATGTTGCTTCCAGGCCTACCAACACTACCACACCTCAGTAATATCCCAAGCACTTTCTGTATGTATGAACGTTTGTACATTTTTATACATGAACAATTGAACATACCGTATAGTGTACAAATAACACTTGCAAGTTGTTCATAAATGTATACATATGATATAAGGTAATTATATTTATGTATGCATGATATGTACCTGCCGACAACAACTGTGCTCTAACTATGTAACGTTTATTAATACTTAATTGTATCAAAATATATTCATTTACATATTTAGTTAATAATTCATCATCATAATCATTGCTGTTGTTGGTATTATTATTATTATTATTATTATTATTATTATTATTATTATTATTATTATTATATACAGGTATTATGATAAGTATTACAATATTTATCATTATCATTATTTCAGTATCATGAAAATCATAATTATCATTAATATTATAATAATGATACTTTTAAACGTTATTGTTATTATTTTATTATTATTATTATTATTATTATTATTATTATTATTATTATTATTATTATTATTATTATTATTATCATTATTATTATTTTCATTATTATTATTATTATTATTATTATTATTATTATTATTATTCCCTTCCTAATTGGACATACAGTTACAACGATATAAAAGTAGCTCTGTACTGTACAAAAATATACAGATTTGTTTGGTGGATTAAGAGGGGCGTGTGAGGGGGTGGGGGAGTTGATAAGCCATCACAAAGGGTGGCTTGATTGATGGCTTGGGGGTAGGTGGGGGTGTTTGATGGTGGGGGTAGGCTCTAGGATTAATGGTGCGGTCGTGTAGGTGGCAGACGGGGCGGCAAGATTGAAAATTAATTGTGAAATGGATCTGATGTGTGGTGGTGGTGGTTACGAAGACCTGTACGTGTGTGTGTGTGTGTTTAGGCTGGTGACTCTCCATCTTGATGCAGTAACCACACACACACTGTCAACAGACACACACACTGTCAACAAACACACAGAGTCAACAAACACACACACTGTCAACAAACAAACACACACACTGTCAATAAGCACACACACAGTCAACAAACACACAGAGTCAACAAACACACACACTGTCAATAAACACACACACACACACTGTCTACAAACTTTTATACCAGAAGTTCCTAAGTTCGTCAACACTCCACAACCTAAATATAGAAATAACAACAAATCCAAGATGGCGTGTGGATTATCCTGTGACTCTAGTGATTAACTCAAGGTCTCATAATCGTCAGTGAAGTGGAAGAAAAATTAAAAGGGAGGGACTTTAAAAACTCGAGGACCTAAGAGGGACCAAACAATAGGTAGGCTCGTTACCTCGCCCGACCAACTGGAGATAAAAGGCCTTTCTTGATGGAGGCTGTGCATGGGTTCAGAGGCATAATTGCTTAGAGGTTCGTAAGATAAACATTCCTCGTAACTTAAACATCTATAAAAACACATCTAGACTAATTTAAATCTCAAATATTAAAAAAAAAACATAACATTGATATTCTAAACTGGCTCGCTCCGTATATAATATTCCCTAACACCGGTACAAGAGGCGGAATTAACATACAGGAAAGATTTTTTTTTGGAAGAAAGGGAAGGAGCGAGAAGGAGGAAGAAAGGGAGGGTACATTAAGGGAAGGAGCGAGAAGGAGGATAAGGGGTGGGGGGTATAGGGAGGGAGATTGAAGTTAAAGAAAAGTTTTCAATTAGGTAGAATCAAAACAGATCCCGGAGGAGGGGGGAGGGATGGAGGGGGAGAGAGGTAAGATGAAGGTAGGGAGGGGGGATTGGGGCGACGCGAGAACCTCAGCTCACAAAAACACAGGCATCTTTTCTTCCAAGACTTACGTACAAACACATATACACTTGTTTGTCTTCTGTTATGGTTTTAAGGGATTATATCAGGGGTTTAAGGGGTGATAGTGTGTATATATATATATATATATATATATATATATATATATATATATATATATATATATATATATATATATATATATATATATATATATATATATATATATAAACTCTTTAAAGTAAAAACGTTCGTGTAATTTCAATGTTAATAGATCGCGTCAATACACATTCGTCTCAGTGACAATATTAATGGCCGAGGTCTTGTTGTGGGTCAGTGTTACATCCTAACTTGGAGCCGCGCCAGCTTAAAAGATGGTGGACAAGATGCCAGTCAGTTATTTTCCTTTTAACTGAAATTCAATTGAAATGCTCTTAAATGTAAGGTAGATTAGGTTAAGTTAGGTTAGGAGAGGTTAGGTTAGATTAGGTTAGCTAATGATGTTTTTATTGAATGATTAAAATTATTACACTTCATTTCACCCTTAAATACAGATGGGCTTAGGGGGATTTTGTAATCACCTGCCTTCATTTAATTAACCCCCCCCACCCTCGATAAAATAGAAACAGGACCTTAAAGAAATAAAAAAAATAGTTTTCCATGGGCTGTCATTCGTAGGCGGGAAACTTGTTGTCCTGGGCCGCGCTGTTTGGGTTATTCACTCGACAAGTCTTCACGTGATGGCCGACACGGAAGACATTTTTTACTGTCGTATTTCAGGGTACGGGAGGAGGCTATCGAGGGTGCGGGAAGAGGCTATCGAGGGTGCGGGAAGAGGCTATCGAGGGTACGGGAGGAGGCTATCGAGAGTACGGGAGTAGGCTATCGAGGGTAAGGGAGGAGGCTATCGAGGGATGGAGAGCTACGAGGGGGAGGAGGCTATCGAGAGTACGGGAGGAGGCTATTGAGGGTACGGGAAGAGGCTTGGTGATTTGTTTTTCTGTCGACTTTATAACACCTGTCAGTTGGAATGGCGTAATATCAAATCCATCTAAAGAGGACCTTTGACTGCCGACACATTTTGTTAAGCTGATGGTATGGGCGTCGAGTTGGTAATGTGGGCGTTAAGCTGATAGTGGCCGTCAAGTTGGTAATGGGCGGTTGATGATGTGGGCGTCAAAATGGTGGTATGGGCGTAAGATATAAGATTTTTACCTGTATGGATGATTGTATGGGCGGAAACGATCCTCCGGCTGGTTACCGCTGCTAACTCGCTTGTTTGCTGGTGCAGACGACACTTGGGGCGGTTGGACAGAGGTGAGAACGGCAGCGACTATCTGGCTCACCGGCAGATTCAACCCAGCCGCCATACAGTCACTATCTAGCTACCCTGCTGTCCGTCAAATTCTGGCTGTGATCTCATCATAGGTCCTGGACTTGTGGGCTGTGTCCCCAGACCTTCACCTATCAACTGCCAACTCTCTGGTCATCTACCACTACCGCATACCACGACCGTCCGTTCATCTCATTCCGTCTGTGCCCCGGTGTTCTCCTGCCATTTCAAGACGTCGCCGAGTGTGGAGTTGAATGGACGCTTCCCTACCCGGAGTGTGCATCACTGTGTTCCAGAACCTTCCCCCAGGGCCACTGCCGTAGGAAATATTTTTCATTGTTTGATTCTATGATTGTTTGATTCCATTAATTGCTGACTCCCCTTTATTGTTCGATTCTGTCAATTGTTGACTCCATTTAATTGTTTGAATCCATTAATTGCTGACTCCCATTATTTGTTTGATTCCTTTAATTGTTTGCTTCCTTTAATTGTTTGACTCCATTAACTGTTGACTGCCTTATTTGTTTGACTCCCGTAATTATTTGATGTTTGTTGAGTGGTGTCAGAGTTTTGTGTTATATTTTTATAGTAGAGATGCCAATCTCAAACGGTTGTTTGTTATTCCTCAGAAAACCATGGTCCTTGACTTTCCTTTATTAAGATCCTGATTAGCCTGGTAAGGGATTTCTATCCCTAAGTGCCAGGCCTTTACAATGATGTTTTCATTACACACACACACACACACACACATACACCGCCAACAGGCCAGCGTCAGTATCAATAGTCACAAGTTAATAATTCAACACAATATTACAACTTATTTTAATGTACCAATGAACAGTAACAATTTTTTCTAACAACTACTACAGTTACGTGTAATGTTTATACTGATCAAACATTATGTCACAAGATAAACAAATAATAATAATAATGAAAGTTGTATACTTGTCATTATAGTGTAAGGAATTTTGTATCATTTTACCATTTTTCACCTCACCATTAAGGTCACTTACATTACTGTTTACATCTTGTGTGTGGGAGAAGGTGTGGCCGACTACTGGGTAGTGACCAACTGTAGTTATTATACTTAGACATTACCTGTGACCTGCAGCCGTAACCTACAGCCTCCCAAGTGGTCAACCCAACTGGATAACCTTTGGGCCGCTTCTACACCATCTTGACCTCCACGCCCTCCTCCCGCCAGCTTTCCAACACCCAAGTAGCCATCAAACACAGGTTATGGTACCGGTGGAGGGGAGGTTAAAGATGGACTCCCGAAAGAGGCCCTGCTATCTGAGTGTGGGCGCCATGCTGAAGGTGAGGGTGTCGCAGGCTGCTCTGTGCCGTAGATAAGGGAAGTTGACGGCAGCACTGGTGGTACACGGGTACTGCTGTGAGGGTGAGCCCCACCCCTCCAGCCTAGTGGTGAGTCGCCATGTAAGTGAAGCCAAATCTTCTCCGTCAAGTTACTCTTCAGCCCCAGCCAATAGAGACTCGCCCACCCCTGGATACACTGATCGTTAAACTGTATAAACTCGTCATAAACTCTCTTGTTTTCCTCCGGGTCTCGGGGCACAACCAGAGTGCCAGCAAAAATCTGACAAGTGGCGAGAGCTGCTGTGAAGGTGTAGTGGATTTCTCCCCTGCAAACGCTGTTTGTCGCTGAGTAGCCGACCCCGCGAATTCTCCAGTGGATGCCTCGTGGTCTAGGTCAACCACCGCCACCTTACATGACAGAGGTCAACTACTAAGCCACGCCTACCTCCGCTATTTAAGACCTGACCTCGTGGTGACCACCCTCTTGTAGCTTCATCCGCAGCAAGCAACGCCACCTCCTCCGCTCCCCTACAAAGGTTTGTCTCTCTGGCAGCAGCATGATATCTCTGTCTGTTGTGCGACATATTTGAGCCAGCTGTAGCGTCACCACTTGGCTTACACCTTTTACCTCCAGTGAGGACTGTTCTCGCTAAAACTATACAGTGGTTCACTGTTAGCGAGGTTACTGTGACAGATGGTAAACTGTTCCATGTCAGCCAGCGTGAGGGCCACGTCGTAGAGCCTGAAGTCCCATTTAGCATCTAAGTTGAGGTTCTGACCCAAGACGAAGTGGCCGTTGCCTTTCACTACAGCAGACTCCGGTGATGTATCCGCCTCGGGTCGCTCAGCCACCAGACGATATGACTGTAGAGGAATGTTTACTGGTGTTAGTGATCTCTTCCTGTACACCAACACACTGGGGGTAACTTGTTAATGTGATGCAAGACTTTGAACTGTGAAAAAGATCAATATTCTGGCGTACTTACGAAAGCTTGTCTGTCACACACACACACACACACAATTTTGATGGGTGATTTGATGTTTGTTACACGAGTTTGGGAGTTTATCAATTAGTTTAGTCTTCCCCTGACAAACTCTCTTCTAAAAAAAGCAACAACAGAAAACGGGATTAATCATATTACTTTGAGTGTAAATTGGAAATCCCTGTTCGTTTGGCACTGACTGAATGACTGACTGACTGTTTTACTGACTTTATTGAGCGACTAACTGACTTGATTAACTGCTTGACTTGACTGACTTGATTGATCGACTTAACAACAACAACAAACTTAGGCACATAACGAATAAATTTCACAACGCATCAAATAACAACAAAAAACAAACAAACTAAAGAAGAGAGAGAGAGAGAGAGAGAGATATTTTGAAATAAATACAAACACATTATTCAAGACAAGATATAAACAAGGAGATGGCAAAGAAAACAACGAACAAAAAATAAAAGAAAGACAAAAAATAAGAGAAAAAAATGTGAAATGAAAGAAAAAACGTAAAAAAATGAAGAGAAGAAGAAAACAAAACAATAAAACAAATTACAAGAAAATTATATAAAAGAAAACGAAAACATTTATTAAAGGGTAACTTCGAAAACAAACTCTTCCTCCTCTTTCTCCTCCTCTTCCTCCTTCTTCCTCTCTGTATTTTACCCTCCCCTTCCTCTCTTCCCTTTTCAGTTCTTTATTGAGTTAATCCTCCTTCGTCCTCCTCCTCCTCCTCCTCCCCCCCTCCTCCTCCTCTTCCTCCTCCTCCTCCCCTCTCCTCCCCCCTCTCCTCCCTATAGGTAGATGCTAAAGCTGATGAGTCGATAACAAGTGAGGAGAAGAAGAGGAGGAAGAGGAGTGGAAAAAGAAAGAGAGAGAAAGAGACGCTAAGAAACTGACAGAATTAAAGAGAAACAAGAGAAAAAGAAGAAGAAATAAATAAAAAATACCATATAGCGAAGAAACAATCGAAGAAAAGAGAGAGAGAAAGAGAGGAGATAAAGAAAACAAAGAACAGGATGAAATAAATGAAAGTTGAATTGGAGAAGCAAAGAAAGAAAGTAAGACAGGAGAGAGAGAGAGAGAGGAGAATAACTAAGACAGAAGAGAGAGAGAGAGAGAGAGGAGAATAACTAGAGTTCAGAGGAAATAGAAAATAATACAAAGCCTCAGGACAGGTTGGTGTATGGGGCGACCTGTATACTGTATAGTCTAGGTGAGAGTATGTGGGGTTATGTGGTAGTGTGGGGGAGTATGTGGAGGTGGGAAAGTCAGCAAGCAGCATGTCGCCAGGAACTTGTTAGTGTCGCAGTAAAGGGAAAAACTTTTGTCAACAACTACACTCGTTTGCTGGTGAGAAAAAATAGTCACTGTTGTTATTATTGCTTTTGTTGTTTGTGTTTGCTGTGATTGTTGTCATTGTTACACATGCTTCGGGGGACCAATGGACAGGGTTGGTGAGCAGGTGGTCTGTACTAATTAAAGGCTGGGTTAAATCTCCTCAGGTTAACTCACACAAGGGTTAGATTAGGCATATGTACTACATGTTATTCACCTTAACGACTTCCAGAGCTAATATGTGTTATAGGGTCAAAGGTCAAGGTCGTTCCCTGTATATTAGCACCTACTCCATAAACTGTAAATAGGGTTCTTCGTTAACTAGTGTGTGAAATTGATGATCGTTACGAATGAATGACTTTTAGCTGTTGAAATGCAGACCGGACCGTAAAACAGGAAAATATATTACCATTATTTGTTTTTTTTTATGCAGTTACTGTCAAATAAATTAACTTAGTTTGGGTGGGTAGATAATGCAGTACCTTAGTTGCTGAAGCGTATACCTAAAACACCCGAACAGCGAAAACAATCAAAGCATTATTTCACCTGGGCTAAAATACAGGTAGTTGTTGGTGTTGTGTTCTATGTTAATAAATAATCATATTTGTTAAACCACGTCAGCATATCATAACACCGGACTAAAATACATCGATATTTTCTTTCATTCTCTTTTTTTCTTTACGTAAAATAACAGAAAGTGAACTGACTTGAATTCCTTCTGAGTCGATCCACACCCAGCGTCACATATCACAGACAGGTTACGACAGAATTTTATCCATATTTCTCCTCCATTTTATTTCTGGATATTTATAAACCAGTTGGGTGTTGGTGATATGTGGGCCAAGTATTTGTATCACCAACTCTCACCAGATTTCAACAACACAATGAATCATCAGCTCAAATTTGATCCTTGGGACGATGGGTCCGTAGTCAAGTACGATAACCACTTTGCCACCTTTATCGTGTGTGATAATTATTAAGTCAACATTAGGTATTTTTATTATATAGATGTTAATGTAATATATAATATTTTTTCAGTTTTAGTATATTCGTGATTTTTTTTCTTATAATAATAAAGAAAACAATGTATTTTTCTTGTGATTTTAGACAATAATTAATGGCTTAATAACTAAATACTTACAAGCCAACATCTCTCCTCACCTTCCCCACTAAATGAACATTACTTACTCTTAAGATGTATATCGCCATTAGTAAGAAACTATGAGAATAAATGCGGATTTTATGCGCATGGTTGGCAAAGTGCTTAGCTAGGTAGCAAACCCCATCCCCCTCCCTCCCACCGCCCCCATCATAATTCATGGACCGGCTGAGGGTTTTACTGCTGTTGAATATTTCACCTTTGTGACGTGTAGCTCTGCAATTTTTTATGTAACTCTCCCAGGGCAATGTATTATGCATGAAGCTCTACACTGGTCTAGGGTGGGGGGAGAGGGTTAATATTTCTGTTTGTGTTGTGGGTTGCATGAGTGGTGTGTGTGTGTGAGTGTGTGTGTGTGTGTGAGTGTGTGTGTGTGTGTGTGTGTTTTATTCACAAAGGACTATCACGGGGTATCATTTTACATGCGGGTAAAAACAATAACACAATTACACCGGGAAATAAATTGCAAGGAGAAACATTTCACACAAAATAAATGCACATTTTCATGACTCGTCTCGTAATTGATTATGTTTTTAATGCATTAACTCTGTAATTAATGACGTTTTTCCTCTTTTTTTTTCTTTTTTTAAGTTCTGCTGGGGATAAACGCTTCCCAGAAAATTAAATACATATTTCAGGTGAAAATAAATGACACTTGCCGTCAGTGAGGTGGTCGTTTAACTGAGGGTGATGGATGAGATATGCCGCTAGGATTTCGTCCACTTTGGGATTAACACGGAATATATGCAACCCAAGGAGCACATACATAGTACAGAGTTTACAAGGCATTAATGTTGACTTATATGTGAGGGGTAAAAATTATCCTTGTTAGAAAGATTACATTTATAAGTATATATGTATACACAAATCTGTTATATTTTATACGTGTGGTGAGTCTTGTGATAGTTTACTTTATTAATACGCTCACCATCACAACTACTGAGTGAAGAAAGATAAGAGAGATAGAAGTGAGCATAGAGGAAACGTAGAACTAGTAATTGAGGAGAAGAAAGACCCCGAGAAGAAAGACCCCGAGAAGGAAGACCCCGTGAAGGAAGACCCCGAGAAGGAAAACCCCGAGAAAGAAGACCCTCTAGTGGTTGGATGACTCAGACTCACTTGACGAAGACGACAATGAAACACGAGGGTCGACGTCCTAAGACTTAACCCTGGCAGCAGCTCCCCGTGAGAGATGACAGTCCGCGCGCTTATTGTTCCTCATGTCCACATTCATCATACATTTATACTTACATTCGTCACACGTGCATGCTCACATTCATCCAACATTCTGAAGACGCCGTGAGCCGCGGACAGTGTATCACCCCTGGCAGGAGACAATGGCGCCATCATTCTCTGTCATCATGTAGCCAAGAACAGTGTTTTGTCCGGTGAGTCCTGAAGGCCTCAGGTGATCTTTAAGTATTATTTCACTTTATATTTATAGATAGATATACTGTACACTGGTATAGTAATATGATGGCAGAACTGATGTATATCGTAAATTGAAATGGTCTTTATTTGTTTGTTTTACGAATAAACAATCGTGTATGTAGTAATATCTTCGTAGTTCCGCCTTGACAATGATTAATGTTTACACAAAGTAATCAAGAATGGTCTGTCGTAAAATCCTCCTCCGCTGGCAAATTGCTCAGGTTGTATAACGTTGACTGCCGCCTGAACACTTACATCCCATCCCGTGTTAGTGAGCCAACCCGGGCCACGAGATACCTTAACAAAAATCAACAAACTCACCAAAATGAACTTTCTAACCACTATCCCCCGAATACGACCAGCTAATCGATATCTATCCACATTCTTAATCATGACTGACTAGACAGAGGTAAATGGAGCAGAGAAACTTACCCCAAACTTCCATCACTCCAGGGAATCGAATCTGAGTCTCTCGCTGTTGCAGGAGTTACCCACAAGAACAGACACATATAACTCATAACGCCGTCAAGTACACAAAATATTCACAAGTACATAACCGTTCACAACACACATGACATTCAGTAACATTAATAGCTGTTCATAAAATCAAACAAACACATATATTTGTTTTTTGTTTTTATAAGACCGTACACAGGGTTATCACCACTCCAGGACATCAGGTGTAGCGTCCTCACAGCCACTTCACTTGCCTCACTCTTCTCGCTAAGCTCCTCAAGACATCAAATAAGGACAAGAGCCTCCTGAAAATCCGAGAGAGGAGATTATGGGTCACCGACATTGACGATAAAACTCCAGCTCCCTCTCATTCTCGCCTGATGTTGAAGTACGCCACTAGTGTCTCTCTCTCTCTCTCTCTCTCTTCACACACCAACATAATCTAGTAAAATGTTCCGCCATCATTCGGTCGGTCAGTCGCATCGTCCTCTCCATCACGCTATAGGCAAGGCAGGAGAGCTCTGGCTGTCCACACAATAAGATGATTTTTCTTTTGATTCTATGGATGTGCCAAGGGACCGGTGGGCTTACCAGATGATTCGTGATTGTTCAGTTGTTCAGAAAGATGTATATTTGTGTTAAGGGAGTAATAATATGTGTAGCAGTGAATGGAGAGGGAGACAGATAGAAAGTGAACGTTTATACCCACAGATTAATTATATCACTGGATTGAGAATAGAGTCATTATTTTAAGATTTAATTACCCTGAAAGTCAAATTATATTCCAAACTTTTGATCATCACAAAAGTAACTGAATGTGAAATTAAATAAAACAAAGGAACATAATGATTTTAAAAATTCACTGAAAAGACTCCATTATTTCTCCTTGATTTGAGTTGTATTTACAGAATGAAAAGGGGGGGATGGGTACAGGTTCTGTCAGCCACACCCTACCTATTGGAAACTAGTACACTGAACTGACGGGGAAAAGATGATTGGTATAGAATCGTTCAGCCATACGGAGACCGATACACACTCGTTACATATTGTTTTTTTCTTATTGCATTCTTTGGTAGATTGCCAGAAATGTATGGAGGGTCGGAGACAAGGAGAGAAAATAATGAAGTAAAATGATGGGAATGTTTTTTTTTTGTGGGGGGGGGGGGTGTGTTTAGGAACTTTACTGTGAATATGAAGCACCGTTTCATACAATAGACGCCGGAGTTGAATATCACCATATGCTAACTTTCAAACCTAGACGAGGTGAAAAATGGACCATTATGAGAAGGTAAGATTATGGTGCGGAAGTAAGTACCTCTTCACGGGTTTTCCTTTTATTCTGTAATTACTCCACGAAAACTAAACTTAAAGCAGTCTAGATTAAATAACATAAAAGAATAAATGTGTATTTGTTTTAATAAGTGTATTTGTTTAGTACTTGTTAAGGGAATTGATATTTGTTTG
The DNA here is from genome assembly GCF_018991925.1 of Homarus americanus. Lineage (NCBI taxonomy): Eukaryota > Metazoa > Arthropoda > Malacostraca > Decapoda > Nephropidae > Homarus > Homarus americanus. Next base: position 10,595,929 of record NW_024714177.1, read on the forward strand.
TGTTTGATCCTGAGGGAAATATCAGGAGAAAAAAAATAGAAAACAGGAATTTTTCACCATGTTGAGTGTGAAGAGAAACTCAACTGGTGAAAGTGTGGCATTACGTCAGTGAGAGGAAGGGGGGGGGGCTGAGAGGTAAAACCAAAACCTCTTTAGTAATTAGAAAAAGGAGCTGGAGTCGAGCCAGATCCTTAGCCGTGGTGTTTGGAAGGTGAAAATCTAATTACCTCAGGTAGTTCAGGTAGGCGGTGCCTCATTAGGAAATAATTAAGAAATGTGTCTGAAGGTCCACGTAAAATGCTAACTGGGTTTACCATTCATTAACAATTCACTCAGATAAAAACAAACTTGGATATATTTAGCGAACGAAATAAAAACTTTGCGAACTTTAAAAACAAAAGAACCTGAATATTTTTGTTAAGTATCGCTGGAGGTTTTATTGTTACGAGGAGATATAAATGTCTTGGAGGAACAGCTGTTGTGGTATTAAAGATGACGATGGTGGGTGAATGTTGAGCTGCACCCACCACCATTATTACTATTATTACTATTATTATTATTATCATTATTATTATTATTATTATTATTATTATTATTATTATTATTATTATTACTTATTTTGATATTATTACTTGTTTTATTATTATTATTATTATTATTATTATTATTATTATTATTATTATTATTATTATTATTATTATTATTATTATTATTACAGAAAAAGTTTTTAACCTATATAGCTAATGTAAACTTTCCCTTAACCAAACAGGTAAATTAAACCAGATATTTTTCCTGTTTATCGTGAAATTTTCCCGGATTCTAGACAACTGTAAAAGATTAAACCAAAACAGGACAATGAAGGGGAAAAAACGTGTTGAAAGATAAATAAAATAGAGTAAATCTCTTAATTTTTTTTTTTTTACATTTATTCACTTTTTAAGGTTACAGTAAAATAAATGATAAACAGTGTTGTAAAGGCTGGATAGTGGTTCATAGCGTTGCAAATCTTTTAAAACTACCTCACCACATAATGTTAACAGAACGCTTCGATATATCACTTGTTTCTCCATTAATTATCAAGCTTTTCTTTATATATCGACCAATATTCTTTTGAGTATTTCCTCCCTGATGTTTAATTGTCCCTAAAGACATAGTTCAACAGTTAACTCATGTTGTGAACAAGTATACAGAAAGAGTAAAGGTGTCACTTAGTATATACAGTAGTTCTGACGTCACTACAGGAGACGGCGATGCGGTGAGAGGAAGAACAAGAGGAGCCAATCACAGACTACTTCAGAACCACAGAGTCATTACTGGCCAATCAGCAGCGAGTATACAGAGAAACGAGAGACGTCATAGACAGAAATACACAAATGGATGATTCACATTTCCGGTTATTGAAGATTCCTGATTTAAGGTCCGTTGGAATTAAGAAAAGTTTACAATACTATCTTTCATTATAACCTGGGCTCTCTCTTGTGTGATCTGAGTCCTGAAGATCATCAAAGTTAACGTTTATGTGGCGTCCATTTGCATCAGTGAAGGTACATGTTGTAAATTGTTGAGCCTTGTTTAATTCATGTCTCTCTATCTTTATTTAGTTCAGTGACAAAGTGGTGCTATATACATCCACATGACGTTATTTAGCCGAGAAACGAATTATTTTTAGAGGGGTCATATTTCTTAATAACTCTACTCCCCTTGGCCTAATTGCGTTCATCCACACACACACACACACACACCTATACACTCACATATTGATGATTTCTGACATAATTTTCTTAAGAGTTTAGTAGTCTTAAATATTTCCTACATACTGAGACTATAAAATGTCTCAACAGCAAGAGAGAGAGAGAGTTAGTTGCGAATTTGTATTCATGACCTCACTCCCACAACACACAGATGTTTTTAGTATGCTCTGAACGCCACACACACACACACACACACACACACAAGCCCCACCACCACCACCCTGCATTACCAATGTTTTAACACCTATATATTTTTTTAATTTGTTTGTTGTGGTTGTCACTTTGTTGCTGGACTCATTTGTTGGGGTTAAAACACTACACTTTGTCAACACACCAATTTGGGCTGACAAGTACCGATATACAGTACATATACTGTATATATGAATTACCTCTATATTAATGCTTATATAGTTAAAACAGGCTGTCCTCCCTTCGTGTTTAAATATTTTTATACTCTCTACTTACTAATTGTTGATATGCCTATGACGCGGAAAAAGTTACAATTTTATATGAAAAATAAGAATAAAATCAGTACCACAGTTAACATATGGAACAAATTAACTGGAGCTATATTCCTCGACGTCCATAGCATAAGATGGGGTATTATAAAAGTTTAATATATGCAAGATGTAAAAGTTAAGTGAAATGGATAAAAAAGTACTCAGTCGTTATTGACCCTTTCATGATGTCATTCCGGGTAGCATCGTCTACTAACATGTCGTTTTTTAGACTCGTGTAACCTAACCTAACCTAACCTTGAATACGATGTTTAATTATTATAACCCTTGCAAATTAATGATAATAACCTATAAATAGCAGTAATAATAAGCATCCATTATGATAACCTGAACAGATACTCAGAAGAAACACGCATACACAACGCTTCTGCCGGTAATTAAACAGTCATATAATTAAACTCTCATACGATAAATTAAGTTATAATGGCTCAACAGTTTATCGAGCACCTGGGACAGTTACTGGGAGTTGGTTTGTGTTAATGAGTTACAACTGACGATCAATGTGTTGGCGAATAAAGGAGATAGGACTAGACGCACTAACAACGTAACGTAGGGGTTTATTATGATACTTTCTACCACAGATAAATAAGCATTGTGTTTACCTTGAGAAGACTGAGATAGATAGATTGATAGATAGACAGATTAGATAGATAGATTGATAGATAGATATATAGATTAGATAGATAGATAGTGGGTGGATTCTAGAGACTACTTTGCTTCAGGATCGACTTTCTGGGCCGGGGGGGGGGTGTATTGACCTCTCTTTAGTTCCAGATTATACTAGAACTTTTTCCTAATTGGTGTTATTGTTGATCTTATGTAGTAAATTTATGTTCAAGGTCTTTAAGTCATTTACCAGGTAACATAAAGGAATTAAAGTGAGAGTTTTCACCAAATGTGTGTGAGAAATGGTGTCTCTCTCTCTCTCTCTCTCTCTCGCTCCATGCTTAACGAGGATATGAAACTTAAAACTTTATTTATAAAAAAAATAACCAATCATGTCCCTCGCTTATCCGGGTGAGTTTAGGTCAGTATTAATTAATTAGTTACAGGTAATCTATTGGTGAATGACATTTTGTGAACCTAGTGAATATTTGGAACTTTTGTTTATTTCACCATATGATTAAACACTCTTAATCTAACCTAACTTAACCTAACCTAATCTAAGTTAATGTTCGTCACACTTACTTAATGTACAGGGAAGGTTAATTGAACTCACTTAAGTTAATGATGAACCTCGTCTTACCTGGAGTTATGAGAGCGACAGGTGGTAGTGTTGAGAGAGAGAGAGAGAGAGGCAGCCTTCACTTCACACACACACACCCGCCGCAGGGTCTATGTGTGTGCGTTACGTTGTTTGCCAATACCCAATAAGCTGTGTCGCGTCTTTCAAAGCAGATTTTTTTGTTTGCGTTCAGCCAGCCAAATGCCCGCCTCAGCTGACATGATGGATAAGGTCTTTTGTTTGTTTTTTCGTTTGTGGGAGATGTTTGTATATCTTGTTGACCCTTTGATGATGATGATGATGATTTAACCCTTAAACGATGATGGCTTAACCCTTTGATGATAATGGTTTAACCCTTGATGATGATGATTTAACCCTTTGACGACTATGATTTAACCCTTTGGCTATAATGGTTTAACCCTTTGACGACTATGATTTAACCCTTTGACTTTAATGGTTTAACCCTTTGACGACTATGATGTAACCCTTTGACGACTATGGTTTAACCCTTTAAAGAACGATAAATATTTAACCCAAGAACTCCAAGGTTTAACACAGTGACCACTCCTCAGTTTCTCTTCATCACTCAGGATACTTCTCTTCCACCATAACCTCTCCGCTGTTCCTCTTGTTACGAACCCCTCCACCAATTGTCATGATCTACCTACCCAGCACTACGAACCACGCCATCTATTGTCCTGATCTACCTACCCAGCACCACGAGCAACGCCATCTAGGGACGAGACACGAGTATGACTCGTCTTGGTTACCACTCCGGGGTTTCCCTTCTCCATATCCTGGTTGTTGCGTCACTTCCTCCAAGTCTTCTTTGTCAGCTCGAGTTAGAGAAGAGTTGACTACATTCTGGGAAGTGACCACAGGATCACCTATCCTGGAAACCTACGGCACAGTGACTACCTACCGTCTTCTACAATACTCAGCCTTACTCGTCAGCCATCTCAGCTCCGCACTTAGGTATTTGTAATCTTATATTGCCTCCCCCACGTCCACTTGCTTCAAAATTGTTTATGTTGTATAAATATGTATATAGTGTTAATGTTTAGGTTAAGTATGGTTAAGGGTAAATTATAGAACGCTGAATATTTTGTTAAGGAATTTATGGTACTTTATTATACACAACAAAAACTCGCATCCTTTGTCTACCCTTTTATAGTCCGATTGTCTTTGTTTATTTTATTGTTGTTGCCTGTTGGGATCTGGGTAGACTTTTAACTATATTCTAAATCCCCAACTCGTAACAAATGGCGACCGTGACAGGATACGACCTTAAGTGCCATATTCCTTCCTCCCTTGTAACTCCTTGTTAATTATTCCTCCCAGTCACTTCTGTTCACAATTGCTTTACGGTGGTTTAAAGTTTCCTTCATATGTGTGTGCATATATTGGTATTACCGTACAGTAAGAGTGACAGACGTAGGATATTAGGTTCTAAGTGTCATAAGGCTTACCTGTTATTACACGTGGCAGTCGTGTAGTAAGTCTTATCGAGTGTAGGGAAGAATCCGGATCTGTTTAATGCCGTACCCTCGCTCCAGAGTAGGCTGTTCCATAGTCACTAGTTTAGGGTGAAGTGATATCTTGGGACGCCCCGCTCTACCAGGACCCCATAATTATAAAGCCTCAATTATTGTTCTTCTCATTATCTCATTTGGGGTCAATCAAGTTACTCAAGGGTTGTTAATCCGGATCTTTATATTAATGCCGTAATACGCCCTTCCTCTTTCAAGTATCTCAGGGTTGTTAATCCGGATCTTTATATTAATGCCGTAATACACCCTTCCTCTTTCAAGTCTCTTATCCTTATCTAAGGATCTTCTCAGAAGAACAATAATCATAAGTGTAATTTCCCTAGGTATAACTTGGTTAGTTTCCGGGACTTTCTGGTTATCCACTGCCGTGATATTTTCTAGGGTAATCCACTTATCTTATCTTTTGACCATTAGTTAATTTATCCTATTTTTCTTAACAATGGCCACCTCAGGTTTTGATCTCCAGGATTTTATTGAAAATCCTTCCGTAGCTAAATTACGTGTTAATATCCTGAAGAAAGAATGGAAAGAAATAGCCAACTATTACAATATCCCATTTTCACAGCAACTGACTAAGGAAATGTTAAAAAATCATGTAATTGAAATGTTGGTTCAACAAGAAGTTTTAAAAGAATCCGCTGTTGACCGATTAACGCCCATGTCCAAGAAACTTCAACCACTATCCACCACCCGTCCTCACTCAGAAGTTGCCTCAGGTCTGGCTAGCCCTCAAGAAAAAGCACAGAGTAGACGCCTTAGAACTAGAACGAGCTAGGTTCGAGTTCCAATTCAAAATGAAAGAACTCGAGTTGGAGCATGAGGGAAGGTTGGAACAGGCCAAGTTGGAGCATGAGGGAATGTCGGAACAGGCCAAGTTGGAGCATGAGGAAAGGATGGAACAGGCCAAGTTGGAGCAGGAGGTTAGACTGAAAGAACTACAGGTGAGAGAGACAGAAGTCACCTTAACACCGGAGTTTAAATCAAAAGAAGTGGCATTAAAAGAGAAACTAGCTGCTTTTAACCCTGCTACTGCTTCTTCCCTTGTTCCCGGGTTTGATGAATCCGATATGGACGGGTCATTTAGGACTTTTGAGAAAATAGCCGGGAAGAATGAGTGGCCAAAGGACCAGTGGGTGTCGGTGTTAGTTCCTAAATTATGTGGTAAGGCTCGTAGAGTTTATAACTGTTTAGACCAGACTGATGACTATGATAACGTAAAAAAGAATATCCTCACCTCTTATGCTATCACGCCAGATGGATACCGGCAGAAGTTTCGTAAACTAACCAAACCATTTTCACACACCTTTGTTGAGTTTGCTCAAGAAAAGCTTAGGTTTTTTAAGAAGTGGTTAGAGGCTACAGAGACCTCCACATTTCAGGATTTGTTAAATTTGGTAGTCCTGGAGGAGTGGAAGAGCAAGATACCATTTCACATCTTGAAGCATGTGGAGGAGCGTGGAGAGGTTAATTTAGGGCGTGCGGCTGAGCTGGCTGATGCATACGCCTTGCTGGTGGAGTCACTGGGCAGTAGAGAACGTGGTACTTCCCGACATGTTAGGTCTTCCTCTGATGATAACCTTTGGGGCGTGAGTGGTAGGTCGAAAGGTCCCACACCTACCCCACCTGATGCAACCAAGTTTACCTGTTCTTACTGTAAAAACCCAGGCCATACGATCCAGACTTGTAAACACCCAAAGTGTCGAATTGCTAAAAGTAGTTCCCTGGATCCCAAATTCAAACCAATAGCAACCACCAATGTGGAAAGGCCCCATCAGGATCTCTTCTCTTCATTCACCTATGAGGGAAAAATTTCAATCATAGAGGGGTCTCGTTCTTTCCCTATTCGTATACTACGTGATACGGGCGCAGCACAATCTATCCTCCTGTTTAACGTCATTCCTGATATATCTACCGCATTTACTAATGAGAGTGTTCTAATTTCAGATCTCTCATCCCATTCTTCCTATCCTTTAGCTAAAGTGCACCTCCAATGTCCCTTGATTACTGGGGAAGTGCAAATAGCCATTAGGAAAGACCCAATGCCTGTGTGCGGCATTCATTTATTATTGGGTAATGACTTGGTAGGAGATCTAGTGGTTCCTAACATAAAGACAGTCGACTCTCCCTTACCTGTCAACTCCACCACTGACCTTAAACTATTCCTCATCTTTTCCCATCTTGTGCTGTCACCCGGTCACAGTGTGCGAAATGGGCCCTCTTCATCTAAAACCACCTCCAATATCTTCCTACCCACAGAAGATCTGTACTATAAGACCATTAATAAGGATGAGCTCATTAAAGCCCAACAATCTGATCCATCTTTGAATATGAAAGACCTCAGTGTGGACCATTGTACATCTTCGGCTTACCACCCACCGTCCCAGGGTTGCTTAGAACGGTTCCATGAAAACTTTCAAATCCATGCAAATAAACTATCTCCTCTCAACTATATAGTCCATACTCCTGATCGCAGAAAAGATTCACAACTTGTTCACATTAATCTCAAGAAACTTTACCATTCCAGGCAGTCAGAGGAAGACATCCCAGAGGCTATAAGCCTACCTGTATGGCATACGGTTTTGTCAGGGTCGGAGCCGGAGACAGATGACATGGACCTATTGGAGAATTTAGACTTCCCTCTACCTAAAGAGAACCCTGCTAACAGTCACATACTCAACAACTTGGATGAGTATTTTTCTGTTCTGAATCCATCTCAAGCAAAAGATCTCACTAAGTTATTATCAACATTTCCTAAAGTCACGTCAGACCTCCCAGGGTTTTGCAATATACTTAAACATGATATTAAGCTAATCTCAGATGATGTACAACCCATTAGGCAATCAGCATATCGACTAAATCCACAAAAAAGAGAGATTATGAAAAAGGAGGTAGATTTTTTGTTAAAACATAACTTAGCTGAGCCTAGTACCTCCCCCTGGGCTTCACCTTGCCTTCTCATTCCAAAACCCGATGGCACTTTTCGTTTCTGTACCGATTATCGTAAAGTGAACCAGGTCACTGTCTCAGACTCCTACCCTTCACCTTTGATTGAAGATATAATAGATAGCATAGGCTGTGCAAAATTTATCAGTACCATGGACCTATTGAAAGGATATTATCAAGTGGGACTCACGGATAGGGCAAAAATAATCTCGGCATTTATAACTCCATTTGGTCTTTTTCAATATTTGGTTATGTCGTTTGGCTTTTCTAATGCTCCGGCCACATTCCAGAGGGCCATCAACTACCTAATTCAGGACCTAGGTGGGACGTTCGCCTACCTGGATGACCTGGTGGTGGTGTCGGACGGCTGGGACGAACATCTGGTGCGTTTGGAGATACTGTTCGCACGACTGCAAGAGACTGGATTCACCATAAACCTGGCTAAATCTGCTTTTGGCCGGGCCTCAGTGACTTACCTGGGACATATCGTTGGGCATGGTATGGTGAGACCCAAGGACGCAAACGTTAAAGCCATCTTATCCTTCCCCACTCCAAGGACGAGGAAGGAACTCGTGCGCTTCCTGGGGATGTGCGGCTACTACCGTCGGTTCTGCAGTAACTTCTCCAGCGTGGCCGGACCCCTCACAGACCTTACCAGTTCTGCGGTCCCTTACATCTGGAACCAGAGGTGCGACCAGTCTTTCCACCGCCTCAAAGCCTTCCTTGCCTCCAAGCCTGTAGTCCACCCCCCTGACTACACCTTGCCCTTCCATCTGCAAATCGACGCTAGTGGTGTCGGAGTTGGGGCTGTGCTCCTACAACCCGACCCAACCACTGATGTCCTTCACCCTGTGGCATACTACTCCGCCAAGTTGAAAAAACATCAGACCAACTACTCGACCATAGAGAAGGAGGCCCTGGCTCTGGTGTTGGCAATAAAGAAGTTTGAATGTTACCTCCAGTCTTGCCCACAAACAACCCTAGTCTTCACCGACCATAACCCACTCACGTTCATCCAAACCAACTAGACCTCCAACCAGCGAATCCTCTGCTGGGCTCTCCTCACCCAGCCCTATAACCTACAAGTCCTGCACATAAAGGGGGTGGACAACCTGATTGCAGACTCCTTATCCCGAGCTCCAGTGGAAATGCAGCAGCTACTCTCCAGACGCACCAGGTGGTCACCTCCTTCGCGCCCGCGCTATGGAGGTCTTTGGAGGGGGGGGTGTGTTACGAACCCCTCCACCAATTGTCATGATCTACCTACCCAGCACTACGAACCACGCCATCTATTGTCCTGATCTACCTACCCAGCACCACGAGCAACGCCATCTAGGGACGAGACACGAGTATGACTCGTCTTGGTTACCACTCCGGGGTTTCCCTTCTCCATATCCTGGTTGTTGCGTCACTTCCTCCAAGTCTTCTTTGTCAGCTCGAGTTCGAGGAGAGTTGACTACACTCTGGGAAGTGACCACAGGATCACCTATCCTGGAAACCTACGGCACAGTGACTACCTACCGTCTTCTACAATACTCAGCCTTACTCGCCAGCCATCTCAGCTCCGCACTTAAGTATTTGTAATCTTATATTGCCTCCCCCACGTCCACTTGCTTCAAAATTGTTTGTTGTATAAATATGTATATACTGTTAATGTTTAGGTTAAGTATGGTTAAGGGTAAATTATAGAACGCTGAATATTTTGTTAAGGGATTTATGGTACTTTATTATACACAACAAAAACTCGCATCCTTTGTCTACCCTTTTATAGTCCGATTGTCTTTTTTTTTTTTGTTGCCTGTTGGGATCTGGGTAGACTTTTAACTATATTCTAAATCCCCAACGTATAAGGTCAACAACTGAACGAAATGGTTAACTTTAAGCTGTGGGGAACTTAACAACCCTCAGTTGGTTAGAATTACAATAACTTCTTCTCAGTTGTTAAGTGTTGCCATACGTAACATTATCCTCTACCTGAAGTTGTTGTTGATTTCATAATGTATTTGAGCTTCAAGTATTGAGGTCTTTAAACTCGTACCATCAACCAGAAAGGAAAGTAAACAAACACAATTAGATTTTTTCCCCTGGAGCTAAAGTTTAAGTAGCAGTAACTTGTGCTATGTAAACAACTAAGACTTCTTATCCAGGTGTTTAAGAGAAGTAGATACACAAGAGAATGAATTTTAATCAATGATATATATATATATATATATATATATATATATATATATATATATATATATATATATATATATATATATATATATATATATATATATATATATATATATATAATTAAGATAAATAGACAAATAATAAAGATATAAGTACAAGAAGAAAACTCTTGTATTCTCACCTGTTGTGTCTTACCTGTGTTAATGAAGTCCTGGATAATTGACACCCAGGGGTCTGCACACCTGTAAGCGTCATTAGTTCTCTCTACTCGAGCACTTTGTACTTATTACCTCGAATGCTAATCAGATAAGGACTTTTTTGTCGTACAGTAGTTCTCCAACTTTTATATGCAAATGAAGCCTTTCAGGCAACATCAAAACTTTCAGCGAGAAATAATATATAAACTTTTAGACTGATGCGTATGATGTTAAAACGTTCTTGATGGTCTGTGAAGAGTTCTGACAAGTTATTCCGGTGGAGAGAGAGAGAGAGAGAGAGAGAGAGAGAGAGACCTGTTAAGCGATGTACCTGCTGGCCTGTGAAGCGTCTGGTAAGTTAGGTCGTAGGTGACGGTGTGGGTGAGGGTGGGAGGGAGGAGGGGAGGGGCGCTATTGATTGTGGAGTGCTCTCTCTCTCTCTCTCTCTCTCTCTCTCTCTCATAATCCCAAAGTCCTGATTCATGTTTTCGTTTCGTTTTATCTTCTTTATAAAGCACCACTTTCTGCCACGGAGGGAGCCAGCAGCACCTTTCTCACCTGTTACACACCTTTACTCTGTGGTAATTCTCTCTCTCTCTCTCTCCTTAATTACTCTGTATTTCCATCATTAAGAGTATAATAAACTTAGTATATTTTTCACTATACTTAAATACTGCAATTGATAATTTTCTGTTAATAAATAACACAAAAAGTTTTATAAGTGTTGCAGTTAATTCTATTCATCGAGGTGTTTCTTAGCCAAGACGTGAATGTAGGGTGTACCTGAAAAATGTCCCTCCCTCCCTTTCTCCCTGCCTGCCCTCCTTCCCTGCCAGCTCCCTCCCTCCCTGCCTGCCTCCTTCCCTACCAGTTCCCTCCCTTCCTCCCTCCCTGCCTGTTCCCTGTCTTCATCCATCTCACCGAGTCTCAGGGAGCAGACGTGGAGGGAGGAAGGGACATTTTTTCTAGGCCGCCCTATACATACAGTATTGTAAGGGAGGGTATCTTACACTATTAAGTACATACCGGTAAAACACAACAAGTACTGCAGTAGTTTATCACAATACAGAAACAACATTGGGCGTGTACAGTACTTTATTTGTTTATAATACATTACAACATCAACAAGACCCTAGTTGTTGAAGCTCATTAATACATTATAACATGAATATGCACAAACGTAATTCAGTGTTTAATAAATCCTCAACGACCTGCTTTCAATTTCACTATTTTAACTCATTAGTCGTGTAGAAATTTTTTTTTTCATAATGGTAATTTTTAATATTATACTCAAGCTTTTTTTTAGGATTAGATAGTCACTGAGAATAAAACAACAGATATTATGAAACTTTATGAGAAACATTAAAAAAAATGGTCAGCAGGATCTTGAGAGTCAATAACGACAACAAGAACCCAAGCTCTCTCAGGAACTATTTTTCTTGCTTTTGTTCGGAACAATTTCGGTGCTTTTATTACGCCATCAAGTCTCCTAAAAGTCTCGTATCTCGACAAGAGGTCAATAAGACGCTGTTTGTTGCGGAAGCTTTTGTGAGGTAGTTGTCGGTGTAGTGATGGGCTGGTCGGGGATCTTGATGGAACTTATATTGACGATCAAATGACATACCAGAGCATAGTAACTGATGTAGTGTAGTGTGCTCAGCGGGGGGAGGGAGGGAGGAGGCGGGTCACGCTTTAGTAATCCCTGGAGCTTCACTAATAAACGAGAGAGAGAGCGAGAGAGGTAGATATATTTCTTTGGTATATAACAGCAAAATATTTCAAGCATGTAAAAGATAACACTGTAAGCTAGAAGGTTAGTGGTATTCATGTCCTCTTCCTTCTTTCCTTCCTCCTCCTTCTTTCCTTCCTCCTCCTTCAGGGTAATTAATCACGGACGTCTAGACAAGTCATTCACTGGGTCTTTTATCTGTTATAGTAATTACTTGGATCTTGTGTCCACGAAGACTTGATGTTTATTTATATTATATTCCTGAGCTTCAACAACCAAGGCTTTTAAATCATCGTCATCAAAGGGTTAAATCATCTTTGTTTAAGGGTTAAATTGTCGTCATCAAAGGGTTAAATTATTGTCGTCAAAGGGTTAAATCGTAATCGTAATCGTCAGAATGTTACATATCGTCGTCAAAGGATTAAATTATCGTCGTCAAAGGGTTAAATCATCGTCATCAAAGGGTTAATCATCGTCATCAAAGGGTTAAATCATTGTCATCAAAGGGTTATATGCGTGTGATATTATGAGCTATTAAAGTGCGTCAAAGTGATGGAGGTAAATATAATAATGTTACATATATATTTCTTACTACTGTACACCTGCAGGCGTTAAAGTTTGCCTGAATAAAACTTTCCCCAGATATTTTACACCTCTCGTTCTCCGTGTCGGAATGAATATGTAAATAGATATCACTTTTATCAAATGACATGTCAGCAATCAGTTGACACATTCATTTTTACGGTGAATTTATTTTTTTTGTATTTTGGGGGGGTGGGAGGTGATGGGGGTATGAGTGAAGAATTGTCAGCGTGATGTTACTAATTTTATTGCAAGTGTTTGAACGTGTAAATTAAATTATTTATTTTGCGATGGTTAATATTATGTCCAATATGTGATTATTATTTAATTGTGAAGGACACGTGATGTGTGGGTGTTTTTAAATGTAGTCAAGGAAACTACCATAGTTTCAGTTATTTAAAGACCTCAGCTCACAACAACAACACCCGGGTCAACACACACTCCACGGTAAACTGGTTCAGTGGTACGTTTCGTCAGGAATAACATTTTGTTGATGGTATATTTAATAAAGGCGTCGCTCACCCGCTATATTAAACTGTTTTTATTGCTTATAATCAGCTGCTTCACAAACATCTGGTGCACTTGATGTTTATACAGCGCTGCCTCAAGTTCCAGGAGGTGATCCCCGGGCGCTCCCAGTTCACCCAGCTGTAAATGGGTACCCAAGTTTACAATTTGGGAAAGTTAAGGTGGTCGAGAGCATTACCGGCCATGCTGCCTCCTTGTGCACCGAAGGCTTAGTATACAGTGTGCTGTATCCACACTGTCCCTAACGGCCAGTCATGCCTATGGGATCCACTTTCACTGTTAACATTAACATAACAGGACACGGAAATATGAGTAACAGATAATATATAATTTTTTCTTCTGGAAAAACTAATGAGTTTTGGTCTGTACAACATGAGTCAAAGTTATAATTGATACAGGAACTCAAGACCATTGTTGTATCATTGTTTTTAATGAGTTTTTGGGTCAGTCGCTGGAAAAATTCGGCTCATATCTCCGAAAGATAACAACCAATGTAAGAGTGGAATACTGTTACAGTTTATTCCACATGTTACAACAAATTTGTCAGACATAATTAAATGACTTTGTTTTGAACATCTGTACGTTAATTTCATCCTAAAATGAAGAGAGAATAATATCGATATTACAGTAACATTTTACATCATTTATACAGTATATGTTCGTTCATCTACAATTAACGGAGAAAAGATTGCGTAAATCTTGAATACAACATGTCAGTTTATACAACTGAAGTGAGCCAGTATGCAGTCTTCCCTCATCGCTAGTTAGGTTATTGTATCAGGAAGACTCAGGTGAGCAGAGCGTCTTTAAACCCGGCCAGGTGAGGGTGTTAGCGCAGTCTATCTATATATGTTGGCCAGACGCTGTTGTCTCCACCTAGTGAACCGTAACACTACCAAGGTGATCTAAAGACACATATCTCATTAACTCCTTTAATTGTTCACACGAAGAAGATGAAGAAAATAACCTGGACTTTATACCGATTTTATTATAATTAGAGATGGTATTTTATTCTCATTTAAGGGTTGAGAAATAAATCAAGAAGTTTTACAAAGAGCTTCTGAGTATAGACTTTGACCTGCTACTACTACTGCTACACACACACACACACACACTGTCAAAGCACCTTCCCCGCTGTCCTGATTTCCATTACTGGGGGCTTCGCTGCATCACTAATTGGATACAGTCCATTATGCTTCTGAGACACAACCAGTACGCCTCACGACCTCCAGACTCATGTTATCAGACCAGCTTGTGTACACCTGGTCGGCCGACAGATCACCTCCCTTCTCTGTCAAAGCGTCAATCTAACTGAGACGTGAGTTCTGATGTGACGATTATATTGAGTATTATTGCCACTGAGATTAAATATAGAGAATGACTGATGTAAGGAATTTAATTATGATATGATTATGTTTATTATTATTGATGCCTCGCGGATAAATTATAATTAAATACAGTGTTTATATAAGGATTTGGAAAGGATTTGAATTTTGGTATTGCAGATATTGAACTTTGTATTTGTCGATAAGATTACAGGTAAGTCTATCAGGTCGCTTTGTATTTGAGCTTATAAATAACGTCTTAGAGTTACAGTTCAGTTTGTTCATCCAATTCACAATGAAACAGCGTCTTGGATTACGAGATAAAGTCCGTTGTCTGGCCGGCCGTGTTGCTTGCCGTTCCACCCAATTTCCCTCTTTACCAAATTTCACTCACGACACACTGAGACATCAAAATACATTTACACGGATTTAATGCATCAATATGGTATAGTCTTTTGTTGTAGTACATGACGGTACATTTCGTCATGCCAAAATTACCATGCCTTGTTTACATGATACAGTAGACAGGATACAAGATTGTAACATTTTATTGTGTTTTCCCAGTTTTGACGAAAAACAATTATACAATATCAGTATTTACAGATTAGGGATTACTTACTAAACAAGACAGATACCGCATGTGGATATATATATATATATATATATATATATATATATATATATATATATATATATATATATATATATATATATATATATATATATATATATATACCCTCCCTCCCCGGCATACTGTTACCGTGCAACAGACAGCAGACAAGAGCCAATGACGTTTTATTTAATAATCTGTAATAAAACTGTAACCACGAAAGATATACTTGCATTAAGAGATTAGGGGAACTTTTTTTTTTTTTTTTTTATTTATTGGGCACTCCCCTACATCCTTGTGTAAGGTGAAGCGCAGAAGCGTTTACAGTGCCCGACAGGGAAGCATGCTAAGTTCATGCTTGCCTTTGTGTCTCATGAGTTAAGGGCGTAGAAGCCTGAAGAGTCAATGCTGTGTGTCATCAAGTTATTGGAAGCTCCAACATCTTGTCCCTGAATACGAATTCGCAACTTTCGACTTACAACAGGTACCTACTATTAGAGGAACTGATTATTGTTCATTCTTAGTTAAACTACTGTTGTGTGGTTCCCATAGGGCCATTCCGGTAGTTTAACAACGATGTAAACAAACACAGACGTGCCACATTTTTATAAACGCACACAATCAGTATGCCAAGTGGAACTATGGCCAACTGTGCCTTTAAAACCTCCGCCACTTTATATTTTTATTTTATTGCCACTGTTAGCTGAGTCATAAAGGCAGCACCAGTGTTTATAGACCATAACACACATTCAAAGACCGAAAACTTGGCAACATATTTTGGGTCAGTGCCTCTTAGTGCAAAGAATTATAAGAAAGACGGGAAAGCAAGGCGAAAACCGCGTAGGCCACATAGCATATAGTTAGCCGTGGGATCAACAGATGGCGTTAGTGTGCAAGGTGCAGGTCGTCTGTACCGTATACACAAGTACAAAAACAGCTCACCATGACCTTGAGTTTCAAATTTTCACGTTGCTATATATCATTGATCTTATAGAATTTACTGTGTGATATTGTATGCGATGTTTCAGTGTGTATGTTTGTACGTGCATGTGTACACATCAAGAACGTCAAGGCAAAGACGTCAATGTAACATCAGCTTACTCCACTGGTTACCATGGAAACATGGACACGCTGCCCTCACGCACCCTAGGATTTTAGTTAGCCGCGCCAACAGATGGCGGTGGTGAGAACTCACTGTCTCACGCTTTTTTTATCGATAATGGTACACGCTCTCCCGTCTTTCTAATATAGTCTTTGCTCTTAGTGCATGATCCCATCAGGAAAGAAGTTGTAATGGAGGGAGAATCAATCTATAACAATATACGTATTAGTTGTAGGATAAAATTACATTAAAAAATAAAATTTATTTTTTTTATTCAAAGAAACAATAAATAAACTATAATTTATGTGTTTATTGTCTTTTTACAAATATGAGATCATTATTAATATCCATAATTAAATCTCTATGTAAGATATAATGAGTCGGTTCTCGGAAAGTCATTTTATTTTGTGACGTTTCATTAGCGTGAAGACAGTGAAGTTTGCGTTGTGTTGATCTGATGAAGAAATAGCGCCAATATTTTTTATCGAAACAATTAATATTAACGTAGTAAACCCAATAACCATTCAATATTATTAAGTGAAAGGTGATTGTAAAATAAACACCATTACTGACTGAAACGCTAATATAGCTTCCTGACAGCTTATCAATAATCACGATTACTTCCGTCTGACACCTTATATAAACGAGTAATAAAAGCCGCCACAGGTACAGCACATAACGTCAGTGTAGCATTGTGTACCACGGGTTGAAAAATTGTGTACTTGTGTTAGTATGTGGAGAAGACCAAGATGGTGGTACCTTAAACTTACTTAAATTTTGAGATCACGTTCCTAAAATTTACTAAAACTCACTTAATTTTGAGATTACACCAAAACGTACCAAAAACTTAGTTAAATTTTGAGATTACGTACCTAAAATGTACTAAAACTTTGTGATTACTGTACTAAACCTTACTGAAACTTTATATATAATACATGCCTATTTACTTATCATTTCTTAAAACGAAATCATCTCATTGCTCTATAAAGTTTGGTTCAGTTAAGCTTTGTTAGTTCCAGTTTTAAATGTTATCGGTTAATGGTTTGTTAATTTGAGCTTCGTTGGCGTTACCAGTGTGTTATTTAACCTCAGTGATTATAATTGGTTAAAGTTCCCTGGGGTTAATGTTAGAGTTAAGTTATTGTGGATAGGTGTTTGTTATTTGTGGTACGGTATATGTGATTTAATATTGTTGTTATTGTGTTATTTTTTTCATTTTTGTTTTTGAAGTAATGCGGGAGGATTAAGGTTTACGTTATGCAGGTGATTTAATCGTATGTATTCAGAATAACCTAACCTAACCCCACCCCACCCAACCGTAAGAAGATTCAACATATGTACTAAAACAGCCCAACTTTTCTTAAGGACGTCAGCGTGTGTGTATCTTTTGTTTTACGAGGAAACTCCCCAAGTCTTGCCTTAAGTGGTGTCGTAAATCATGACGTAATGTGTGAACTGAACTTTTATTTACGTAATTTGTAAGGATATCTTATGATCTCTCGTGTGAACTGAAAGAAACTAAACAGGACGGTTGGAAATGGAGTCTCGACCACCATTTGTGTTTTAAGTTAATTTAGGTTTGTTTTGTATGTAGTTAAGTTAGGTTGATTGTGTTGTTGTTAAGTTAGGTTGATTGTGTTGTTGTTAAGTTAGGTTGATTGTGTTGTTGTTAAGTTAGGTTGATTGTGTTGTAGTTAAGTTAGGTTGATTGTGTTGTTGTTAAGTTAGGTTGATTGTGTTGTTGTTAAGTTAGGTTGATTGTGTTGTTAAATTTGGATGGTTGTTGTAGTTAAGTTAGAATGGTGGTTGTTATAGTTAAGCTATATTGGTTGTTTTGTTGTTAAATTAGGTTGATTGTGTTGTTGTAGTTAAGTTAGGTTGCATGTGCTGATAGTTAATTAATTTGTGTGTATGGTAGGTTTTAGGATATTTAAGCATAGGTTATTTTATGAAAATTGGTTTAGATAGGTTAATTACGTTAGGTTATTTAAAATTAGCTAGGTTAAGTTAATTGGGGTATATGCTCTGTGGTATTAAGAAATATATCCAATTAAGGTAAGAAGTAGAACGTAATAATTAGTTAAGTCAGGTACCGTAATTGGGTTTAGGTTTAATAGGGTTTATATACGACCTATTTAACTAGGCTTTGATTATAAACGTTTTGAAGTAACATAATCGTTAGTTATAGGTAAAAATAGACTACTGAATAGATTATAGATTAATTATTAAATCGTGGGTCGGTGAATTTCAGAATGAACACTGCGACTCCTGTTGTCTCAGTAGGGTTGTCAAAATTCTTAGTCTGTTGCCATTCTCTCTCTCTCTCTCTCTCTCTCTCTCTCTCTCTCTCTCTCTCTCTCTCTCTCTCACACACACACACACACACAAACACACCATTTCGCCCGGAATATAAGAAAAGGATTCAACCTTCTCAAAGATGTTGTTTACGGTCTTGTCAAGGAACTCACGTCGGGGTAACACAGCAGGAGTGAGTCAGTCAAACCAACCCAACACTCCTACATATTGCTGAGGAAATTCTCTCTGAACCTAAAAATGTAAATATGAATTCCAGGCAAGTCGGGGAGGAGGGGGAGGGGGAAGAGGAGGAAAAGGAGGAGGGGGAATAGGAGGAGAAGGAGGAAGAGGAGAAGCAGAAGCAGGGCCTCCAACACCACTGCCTGCACTTGACAACGTTAAATGCTTTCCAACTCGATATAAACAGAATTGTATCTCGTATGATACTCGTATTTAATTGCTGATGACTAGTGTGTTTACTAAATTAGTATTACGTGTTTGAAGACCTCAATTGTGACTATGAATCCGAGGAAGCAGTAGTTTTGGCTTGACCTTTTTTTTCCCCCCCTGGTAATAGTTGAGATAATGGAGGTATCTATTATGGCTCAGGAAATCCACAGAGACTACACCGTTTTTTCATGGGAGGGAAAAAATAAATAATAATGTGAATTCTTTTAACCATAATTTATCCTATCACACTAATTCATGTAAGTCGTGGAGTAAATTACATCATTATTCGACTGTGTTATTACTGTAGTTGTTTATGTGAATTATGAGTTAGAAAAATATTTGTAGTGACTGATGGAAAAACTCATTTGATCATTGATATTATATTCACTTTAAGTTTTTGCACCAGTGAGCACTTTTTTACCCACTACGAGCAGATGGGAATTTGTTAGTTACACTTTAAATGAAATACTGATTATATTAACGAATAAACCAATTGTTTTTATATATTTTTTAAATCTTTTTAAACCATCAAATATTAAACTTATATAAACACTACAGAAACATAACGAGAATTAGCATATTTTATGTTTTAAGAAATGTTTTGTTATAATGTATTAATGTGTTACAATTGCTAAGGTATTTAAGCACGTATTTTAAGTCAGTACACGAGACCTGAACTACTAAGAAATAAAAAAAATATCACATGACCATTACGTGATACTATACTAGGTACCTACTGTTCAGATTAACATTGTAAATTTATCTTTTTTTTTTAACTTTGCTTCTTTTTATAATTTACCATTTATCTCTTATTTACATCCGAAGTAGAATTCATCAAACTCTTAGTGTCGTTAAAGTAGAAGAGTTAAATGTCGTCTTTTTATGTGAAAATAAATACATAATGTAACTTTGTCGGCAGCAGAACACGAGAAGGGAAATACACGACTTTGTTAACGTTTGAAGTGCAAATATTCACCGCTAGAGCGACTATTTTTCCTATCCGGGTCAGATTGTATCATCTTGTTTGAGTTGATGAAATGTTACTGTTTAATACCTTTATTATTATTATTATTATTATTATTATTATTATTATTATTATTATTATTAGAATTATTCACCAACAAGCTTGTCTTTTCTCTCCATTCACTGTCACTCATTCACTTTCTCTTCACGGTGTATATATCGCCGATGGATTTATATATTACTGCATTAAATGATATAAGCGAGGCATTATCCTTGGCGTATTGCACAAGGGAACTGGTTATTGTTCTGCCCTGAGTATGATTAAATAAAGTCATAATTTATTTGAATTATCGTACTATACCAAGCCAGTTTTATCCAGAACATGGCTCGCGTTGCTATTGGGTTTATGACGTCATAGATGTGGACCAATGAGAGGGGTTGTAAATTTTCCTTGTCGTCCGGCCGCTTCTTCCCCCAAACTTGTGAGGAAATATATCGCTTGTACTGTACGTCTGTTTCCCTCCCGTTTGGTTTGGGTTGGGTTAGATTGAAACGTTGTTGTGTCTTCAGGAATATAATATTATCTTGGCAGTAATTTTTTTTTCTCCCACGCCGCCAGCAAGAAAAATGCATTTTTCGTGTGTGTGTTTTTGTAAATCATTTGTTGAGTGTGGAAACTAACGCTCGGTGAACTGTGCTTTATGGCCCCGTTCGTTGAAACAGCTAAATACATTACACAACACATGTGTATATGTTTTTTTTTACAAGCCGGTGGATACAGTACACCATTTTAAAACTTTGTTTATTACTAGAAACGAAGTATTTAGTGAACCTTGCTTAATAGCCCTGGCAGTCGAAGCTCTTAAAACCAAACAAACACACAACAGAATTGTTTTGTTTTGACTTTTCTATACAGGAGGACGTTATAGTGGAAACCATTTTCTTTTTTTTTTCTTTTTGGGACAATGAAAAGGCCCAGGAAAAGATCAGACAAGTGTTTTTGTCAGAATTATTGCCCAGGACCGAATCTATTTAAAGTTTATAAAGGTTATTTCAACTAATAAAGTTTACATTACATTGGTAAATTACGGAACTTTGTTAGATAATTCCACAGGTGTTTTACTCTTCACTTAAATTATGTTAAGGTAGGTTAGGTTTAGGTTTGACTAGGTTAGGTTAGGTTATTCTTAAAGATGAAGTAATCTAGGTTACCCTTGACGTGTCCCAAATATCACAACACGCACTCACCTACGTCACATCACTACCTTGAGGAAATGATAATCGTATTTCTTCCCTCTCGTATTTTATGATTTGGTTTGCTTATTCTCCCATTTCGGATAACAGTCTCTCTTCCATCTCCATCCCTTTTTGTTAACCCATCTTCCTCCTTCCCCCTTCTTCTCTTCCGCTTCCTTTTCCTTCTCTTCTTTCCGCCTTCCATCATTCCTCCTTTTATCACCGCCACTACCATCTTCCTCCTCTCGTCCCCAACTACCCCTCCCTCCCTCCCTCCTTCATCATCCTCTTTCCTCCCCCTACTCCCTCCCTCTACCATCCCCCTCTTCTTCCCCTCCCCCTCTTCCTTTTCCTTTCACCCTCCATCATCACCCCCCACCCCCACCTCCTCCTACCCCTCCTACTCCTCTCACCCTCCTCTTCCCCTTTCTTCTTCCTATACTCCACCACCAGACTCCACCATCTCCCCTCCTCCACCACCAGACTCCACCATCTCCCCTCCTCCACCACCAATCCTCCACCACCAGACTCCACTACTCCCGCACCCTTATCGCTAACACTTCTCCCCCCCCTCCTTCTCCATCCATCCGCCCATCCATTTATCCACCTAATGTATATCTCCAACAACCAAAGGACATCCTCTAGACATCCACACTCCTCGTACAGGTCTCATAGCTTGGCCCTCAAGGATGTGCAGGAGGAACAGGGGGACATTTGGAGAGATATACTGCATTGTTGTGGGAATTGTATTACGGCCTTATAGCAGTAGAGTGGGAAATAGTTGGTAGTAATTGTTATTGGTGGTTGTTGGGGGTGGTGGTGGGGGTGGTGGTTATGGTTGTTGCTATGAAGATATTAATGATGGGTTATAGTCGTTGAGATAGTTGTAGTAGTTTAATGAGAGGGTTTATATAGTTGTGTATATAGTCAATTATAACTCCCCTACTCACTCCCCCCTCTTCCTCTAACCCCCTCCCACCCACGCCTCCCTCCTTTCTATCCCTTCCCTCTCTCTATCCCCTCACTCCCCTCCACCATGCTATATTGGGTAACAAAATCCCAGTTATGCCTCTTGTGTTGGTGTTCAGTGTGGCCATATAAACAATGCTGCTTCTCCTGTTGACATTTATGGCCCATTTACTTTATATATGAGGCCAAAAAAGAGAGAGAAGGATGGAAGGTAAATACTGTAATGCGTAATATCCATGCCGGTGATGAAGTCGAGACCGAAAACTGACTCGCAAGACCGAGACATGTCTAGCGAGGCCGAAAACTGACTAGCAAGACCGAGACATGACTAGCAAGACCGAGAACTAACTAACAAGACCGAGACATGACTAGCAAGACCGAAAACTGACTAGCAAGACCGAGACATGACTAGCAAAACCGAGAACTGACTTCCGAGACCTGACTAGCAAGACCGAGATTGATCCCTACCGATGATTGCATCCGAGACTCTTACCACAATCCTGTTCCTCAGATCAGAAGTTCAATATATTCTCTTTACTGAGGATATGTGTGCGGTCGAGTCTCAGTGTAGATTTGACGCCATATTTCTTGTTGTTTTCATGTTGTTGATAGACTGTGCGTGAGTTGATAAGTTACGTTTTGACAGCACATATGGACGATTTTAGTTTGAGAATTGTTGAACTTATATAAAATAATCTGAGATAAGGTAAAGTCTCAGTGCAAATTCGAAGCCATATATTTTTTTAAGCTGTTTGTTGTGTTGATAAAGTGAGTGAGTTAGATGTTGTTAATTGAGTTAGTTAGAGGTTGATAGTGAGTTAGCTAGATGAGTTATACGATGAATTTAGCTTACGTGGATGATAGATCGTTGAAGAATATACTACGTAGACTCGAGTTAGTGGAGCTTGACCTGTATATAGGCCTATTGTATCGGCCTATTTCTAGTTATTTAGTCTGTTGATAACTTGTTACTTTGTCTGTCTGTCTGTCTCATCGTGATTTTATCTATTATCGTTTATTTTACCCTCTATCTTATCGTATGTCTGTCTCTCTTTTCGTCTCTCTTTCTCCTCTCCCCATTTCCTTGTGTTTCTCTATCTCTCTCTTTGTCTCTTAAGATTGGGGCCCCCCTATGCTTGAGGTCCTATTAGAACTGAGGGCCCCCTTTATGTACTTACCCTCTCACTTCTCCATCTCTCGCCCCCTCTCCTCCCCCTCTCGTCTCTCCTCCCTCCATCTCCTCCCTTCCTCCCTCGTCACTTCTCCATTACTCCTCGCCCCACCCCTCTCTCCCTCGTTCCTCATCTCTCTCTCCCTCTCACCTCTTCCCCCTCCCCTCTCACCCTCCTCTCTCACTTCTGCTGACTCACCCCCTGGTTTCGTAACGCGTAAATAATATCGAGAGAGATGGAAAACGTCACAAACTTTTGGATTGTCTTAATTTAATGAAGAGAACACAACTACTGCCTCCTCCTCTTCCTCCTCCTCCTCCTTCTTCTTCTTCTCCTCCTCTTTCTTCTCGTCTTCCTCTTCCCCGTCTTCCTCCTCCCTTTTCTCTATTACTTTTTTGTATTTCATCCTCACTGATCTCTCCATGCCTCTTCCCTTATCTCT
This sequence comes from Homarus americanus, assembly GCF_018991925.1. Lineage (NCBI taxonomy): Eukaryota > Metazoa > Arthropoda > Malacostraca > Decapoda > Nephropidae > Homarus > Homarus americanus. The sequence continues at coordinate 10,619,691 of NW_024714177.1, forward strand.
TATCGTACATTACAACCTTCTGTCACTCTCCTCTCACTTTCCTCCCCCCTCTTTCTCTGTCTGTCTCTCCTCCTCCTGACACACCTTCTCTTCCACCTCCTTCCTCCTCCTACCCACATTCTCTTCCTCCTTCTTCCTCATCCTTCTACCCGCCTCCTTCTCCTCCTCCCCCTCCCCCTCACCTCCTCCTACCTCTCCTGCCCCACCTCCTCCTCCCTCCTACTTCTCCTCCTCTTCTCCATCCTATACACCAGCCTCGTTATCATATTTCCTTCTTCCTACATTTATCACTTGATTCCTTCTCAGAGTAACTTATCCTGCCTTCAAGGTTTTATTCTCTTCATGGTCTTATTTCGACCCCGCCAGAGAGATGGAGCGTGGAAGGGGCGTGCAGGGAGCGTGGAATTAATGTGGAGGTAGCGCGGAAATAATGTGCAGGGAGCGTAGAATTATTTATGTAGGGAGCGTGGAAGTATTGTACAGAGAGCGTGGAAGTAATACGGAATAGAGCATGGTGGGAGCGTGGATGAAATACAAACAGGAGCATGGAGGAAGAGGAAGAGTTTATTGGAGGAGGGGGAGGAGGTGTTGACTCACGTAGAGCACACACACTCCAGCAGCAGCAGCAGCAGTGTGTGTGTGTGTCAGGTTTCGTCCGCCACACAATCTTCTATTTGTCTCTCGCCGCCTCTTGATATTTCCCCTCCCTTCTGATTCACCGCATCTCTCTCTCTCTCTCTCTCTCTCTCTCTCTCTCCTCCCTTTACTATTTATACAGTCATGTGTGGTTCTGTGTGTGTACGTCCATAAAATAGAATAAACAGCACTGAACAATATCCCCCTGAAATTTTTTGTATAATATTAAAGTAATTTAGTCCAAACATAAACATATATACATAATTATTAGTGAATGATATGAGACGATTCGTTTTTTATTCTCTAACTGTCGATCATAATTTTGTTGTTGAAATATTATGTAGAATGAGATGATCACTGTTGTTTACCGATGCCTGTCTGTCTGTCTGTCTGTCTGTCTGTAGTGAATAATGTATGTGTTTAGTTTGACATTATTCATAGTGGTTCACCAGACTTATTGGTATTGAAGTTCATAATGTATAGTTTCTGTCAATGTTTTCTTTCAGATAGGTTAGGTCAGGTCAGGTCAAGTCAAGTCATGTTAGGTTAAATTAGACTAGGTTAGGTTAGGATAAGATAGGTTAGGTTAAGTAAGGTGGGTTAGGTTAGATGGGATTTTAACAAAGGAACATCTTAACCTGTTATCTCAAGTTAACCAGTTAGCTATCCTCTTAAAGATAACGGCATTGATAGCTGCCTTCGGGTTACGGTACAAGCTAAGTGTGTGGCGTTTAGTTAACAGAAGCAATTTGCATATAGAGATGAACTGAGCGCCTTTGTTGACACAGGAGAGTGGGAGGATGTTACCAAGCCTATTGGATCACTGACGAGGAATAGCAGGTGTTTGAGGGAGGCGCTACGACCTACCCCGCCCAGGTACTTGTGTTCACCTGCCGGGCATAGTTGGAATATTGTGGACAGCGAGGCTTTAAATCTATCTGCTTTAGTGGGGCAGTGTGTTATTGTCCAAAGCATCGAACCACAGCGGAGGGAGAGTGAAATGTGGGGTTTTGTGGGTGTGTGTGTTGGCGTGTCTGTCGGTCTGTGTGTGTGTTGGCGTGTCTGTAGGTCTGTGTGTGTGTTGGCGTGTCTGTAGGTCTGTGTGTGTGTTGGCGTGTCTGTAGGTCTGTGTGTAAGCGTATGATCTGATTACCATATATATACACGTTAGTTAAGCCATGTATGTTTTTTGTTGTGGTTGTATGTATTATTTTGTATTTTGAATGTCATTTATTTCGTGTTTGTTCATTCGTGTTATGTATTTATTCACTGTATGTATTAAGCTTGACTTGTAAACAGATGGTGTGATTTACATAGAATACGAAATTTTTATTTTACCGCCACATATTTACATATTCTTGTATTTATCATGAGGAATAGGAGTGTAAATGACTCGATAATCTTATGGCGATAGATTCACGTTCACCTATGAAGAAAAAAAATCCGATGAGGGTATTCAACTCTTTAAACTGATTCAAATTAATATTACTGACTTGGCAGAAGGACCATTGGTTGTTGGGACGTCAGGGGCACAATGACGTCACCAGTTATATCGACAAATCACGTGAAGTCTCCGAAAATAGGGCGGAGTTACGTCGAGTACTGTGATTGGTCTGCTGCTGCGGGGTGGATAACACTGGCATTAACCATTCGAAACACAGTAAGATCAAAATTCTTAACTCCCTCTTGTGTTTCTTCCGCTGCCACATTCCTTGATTAAGATGATTGGAGGGTTAATGATCATAATCTCCTTCACAATTATACCCGGAAACATTACTCGGTGTTTTAACGTAGTCTAGTAAATGTCCAGTAATTGTAGTAGTAGTTAGTATGGTGTAATAATTTTAGTTAGCGTTATATTGGTGACAAAATACAGTTGTTGTTTTTGAGAGAAACGATGTTGAAATTTACGGACAATATTGTGAAAAAGAAGGTCACTTATTTTACAACGTTATTAATTGTCCTTGATGAATTACACGATTGAATTTATTTAATGTTAAGATTGGCCTTGGCATTTAGAATATAGTACACTGAAGCCCCAAGAGAGAGAGAGAGAGAGAGGTTCCTGCAGGTCTGTGACGTTATCATTATCAAGGATCTCGCTGTTACCGGAGCACTAGTTAGGTCTTCTTACAAGCCCCGCGGCCCTCGACACACAGATTGCTTTGTACCCTTATGTAAAAAAAAAAACCCGACCTTCATATTTTTCATGCAATTTAGTCCTTTTCGTGTTATTGATGTTATAATCACTACACTTCAATAACTAAGGTCTAGTTGATGTTATAATAATACATCTAAGGTCATCAATAATTAAACATCAGGAGAAACATTATTAATACAAAAGTGAAGTTACGTTATGTTGAACTGCATCACTTACGGTAAGGTTGTGGTGGGAGGTGAGCTTATGAGGTGGGATGTGGTGGTGTGGTGGTGTGTGGGGGTGTGTGTGGGTGATGGTGTGGGGGGGTGTGGGGGTGTGTGGGGGTGTGTGTGGGTGATGGTGGTGGTGTGGGGGTGTGTGGGGGTGATGGTGTGGTGGTGTGTGGGGTGTGTGTGGGTGATGGTGTGGTGGTGTGTGGTGGTGTGTGGGGGTGTGTGTGGGTGATGGTGTGGTGGTGTGGGGGTGTGTGGGGGTGATGGTGTGGTGGTGTGTGGGGTGTGTGTGGGTGATGGTGTGGTGGTGTGTGTATGTATGTGTGGGTGTGGATGTATGTGTAGGTACTGGTGTATGGTGGTGTGGGTGTGTGGGTGTGTGTGTGTGTGTGTGTGTGTGTGTGTGTGTGTGTGTGTGTCTGTGTGTGTGTGTGTGTGTGTGTGTGTGTGTGTGTGTGTGTGTGTGTGTGTGTGTGTGTGTGTGTGTGTGTGTGTGTGTGTGTGTGTGTTTAGCTGTCTCTCAGTGATGTATTGATAACTTTAAAGAAACGAACGAGACTAAAAGAATATACCTCAGATGAAATAAATTGTTAATGTGAAATTATCTTGCTACTCGACGCTTCCTAAAGATTAATATGATTAATTTTCTTATACAGTTTAGCGGTTTAATAATTTACTTGTAACGTCATATTGCTAATGATGTAATTTACATACAGTCCATCAGTGCAGCGCCTTGTTTATATTGGTGCAGGTACATATGTTTTGTGGTGCAAGCTTTTTGTGGCGTATTAAACTGTACCTACATAACGCGTCACTATCTCTTGGTAAACAATTTCCTCTTGCTTTTATATAACAGGTGTTTATTTAATTCTTTACGTTGTCTTAAATAATCTAGGGTGTATCTTTTTTACAATTAATGATGGTTACTGTTGTTGTTTTAGAATTAGGTGTTGTGTTGTCTGTATACATGATTAATTAGTATAAACTTGTATGACGATTTGAGTGAATATCTGTATGTCTATAGTACAGTCACTCAAATAACTATCTGTGCTAGGGGTGAGCGATGAATTTCAGAATGAACATTGCTACTCCTGTTGTCTCGGTAGAGTTGTCAAAATTCTTCGCCCGTTGTGTTATATTTTTTCAACGCAATCTTGTAAAGGTCGTTTTTTTTTGAGTGACTGTACACTATGATATGTTGTTTTTAGCTCATTATAATATTTTGTAAGTTTAATTAATTTCACATTTAAAATCAGTCAATCAATCAGTCATATAAAGTCCGTCATACTAAAAACATTAAAACAATTTGACATAAGTAAAAAAGTGGCAGGAACTCACTTAACATCAGCACCACAACACCAGCATGGAAAATAGTCTAATGTGTGCAGGGAATTATTAAACCCGTTGGGAGTTGTTCATAAATTATTTACGTTATATAATGGATCAGGTTTTCAAGCCCAGAACATACGGGTTAATTTGTACCCTCAGCGACAACTGGTTTTAATTCAGAAAAATATTGGAATAAGAACATAAGAAAATAAGTAGTCTGCAATAGGCCAGTTGGCCTGTGCATGGCAACTCCTGTCGAGAGTTACTACCACTCTCTATCATCCATGAATCTATCTAGCTTCCTTTAAAAACTTTCCAGCGTTCCAGCACTTACTACAAAGTTGCTAAGCTTGTTCCACTCGTCCACCACCCTATTTGTTGGTTTTATAATGTATTACTGAAAGTACTTTATAATTTTAAGTCTTTAAGCACGTATTTTAGATTAGTAAATACCCGATGATGATGATATTTCTACGCTTCAACAACTACGGTCTTTAAACGCGTAACACATTTCAACTAACATCAACGCCACTGTAGACGTTACCAGAAAATCGTTCTTTTTTTTTACGATTACCATTGAAAAAATAATAATTTAATAAAATCACTCTAATATATAGCCAAACTAATATTCATAATTGTTTTGCTTATGATAAAAACAGTCTAGAGAGCCATCACGATCAGAACCCCAAAACGTTTTCAAAAAGATAAGGAGAATCTTTCAGAGGATGTGACAAGACCCCTCCGTTATCGTTAAGAAAAGTGGAGGAGGCAGCGAGGCCTGACGTTCACGACAGTTTTGAAGAGTTGTCAGTAAGAAAAGTCCTTTACCACTACGATGAAGGAAGAGCCCGTCCTTCAAGACCAAGGAACGGACATGATTTTCTGTATTTGGAACACGAGGAACGACAAATGAGTCAGATGTACACGCGTAGATAACACGCGGAACAGAACAGTAATAATACAATCCATGACCAGGGCTTCCATGGGCTGACTAAACAACAGAACTGACAAAATAATACGTTAAAAGTTGCCTTACGGTGTTTGTTATGTTGTATACGGTATATATTTACACATTTTAATATATTTTCATTTACTTGTGTATAGCAGAGTTGTAAATATACATTGCGCTAAATCCTACCTGGCGCCGTTGATACACTGTATATGCATTTAATATGTGTATTTACATAATTATGGTCTTTGCTTTAACATCAAACTCGTTGTATCCAGAATTAAGGTATGGTTAACATGCAGGAATTTAAACGAGTATAATTTTTTCAGTTACACGTGTGAGTCTGACCTCCCACAGCTCACCACTTTACATGCAAACTTATATTTGTCATGGAAGTTTGTTTAGTGGATGGTTCCTTACCTCGCCACCAGGTGTAGTTAGACCCTAGAGCAGAACACTAACTCCATTTTGCCTCTAGGATATTGATATTAAAGGCAAAATAAGCAGTTATAGATGCGAATATGGCCTTTGAAATATGAACTTAATAACAGGATATATTTTTTTTACTGCATTACAATATAGTTCCCAAATTGCCTTTACAAGAAGTGTACTCGTGTTGTGTGGCGGGATGCGACCTTATTCTCTGTATTTAGCTGGGAGTTTATTTATAACTTATTTCATGACTGCGATTTAATTTTGTCTTTGTTTGTGTATTCTCTTCTACTTAGTGTGTTTTACCGTCATGTGTGTATAATGTCGGGTTATTTCAGGGAGTGAGTGAACTAGATGCGGTTGGATATTGGATAGCATTTACATTTGTCTCTTTTGGGTGTAAACGTGTTATTGGAGGTAGTGAGAGCCGCCGGCCAACACACACACACACACACACACCTCTCTTCTCTTGTTGTGGGGACGACGCGACGCACTGCTAAATTTCCCCCGGGAGGAGGTTCACGCTCGCCTCGTTTCTCCACATTGTCTACCGGGTTTAGCCAACCGGCAGGAGTAAGGCTGTGTGAACCACCTGCGGAAATGGAAAGTGAAATCATATATATGTAATTCGTGTGTGTGTGTGTGTGTGTGTGTGTGTGTGTGTGTGTGTGTGTGTGTGTGTGTGTGTGCGCTCGGACCGGGGTACACACATACATTAAGTTCTGTCAGCCCAGATAATTTTATAAAGCAGTGTACCAGAATTTTAACGTGACTCACTATGCATATCATAAATAATATTATACTTTTGGCAATTTTGTAACCGGTTTAACGAGTAAGGTGGAAGATTTATAACCCAGGAACTAGAGCCTGGAGTGAATTTACCTTCGTGTTGAGTAATTATGCTCAGGTGAAGTAAATAATAGATAAATTAATTACACAAATAATGTAATTCTCGCTCTTATCACCTTTAACTAACCTTCAGGGTTTTAATGATTTTTTAACGCTGAGTGTGTGTGTGTGGTCGTACAGTTTCCCACATTGGTTGTACTCAACATTTTCCAAGGGTCGTTTTTAGTGAAGTGAAAGACCACTATACGGTAATTATTACTTTGTGCAGATTAAAATGACCTGTATTGTCCGTAATTACCTTGGGATTAAAATGAACTAATTACCTTTAATAAAATTATCTAGATCCACCGCTGACAGTTCGCCTCATATTGGCAATGTGACGTAATCGTTCGGTAATGTTGTGAAGCAGCCAGGGGCTGTGGAGTCGAAGACAAAACCTTCGACTCGACTCCTCAAATTTTTATGCTTCCGACTCCGACTCCTTGGCCTATTTGTAACAACTATTTCTACCATCCTAATTGTAATTTGTATGTTGTAACCTGCATAGGTAAAAAGTAAAACACCGTGGCTATACTGCTACAGCTTTATTAATGATCTGGACGATATTTAAGAACTACAAAAAGATGATAGGCTTGACTTTCAAAGTTTCAATCAAAAGAAAAATAAATTTATTAAGAATTCAAGATATTAACTAGAAAACACCATTTACATGTATATCTAAAGTTCGATCTCAGCATATGAATTTTGTTTAAGCTCATAATCTGATGTGGATCTAAATGATGATCCTACAATTCCTTTTAAAGTAAAGTTATATATTTATGTACATTAAAGAAATGAATACCTTATTAAGGAAAATGGATAAACCTTACATGATTAAGTTATTAAATTAAATTTGCCTTAATCTCACCAAAAACAGGTTGTAGCTAATTGTTTTGTAGCTGAGAGCCTCTGTGCAGTTTTCAACGAAACAAAATTTGATATAATTCAAAATTTCAAATGGTAAAGAAGAGACTATCGTCCAAAATTATAGTGCTATACTGTGCCTGCTACAATAAATTCATAATAATGCTTATAAAATGGAAATAAATTCTTTTAATAATTTAAGAAAATTAGTGGGATCAGTGGAATCACTGCAATGAATATGCCTGAGTTCATATATTTGTTCTTAGGAACAGAATAGCTTCAGTCGGAGTCGGAGTCTGGACAATTTTACCGACTCCGACTCCACAAGCCGAAATTTCCTCCGACTCCACAGCCCTGCTTGTGTCACAGAAAGACTTCTGGTTGAAGCTAGTATGATCAAGGAATTAAAATCAATAAACCTCAGTGATGGTCAGTTAAAAACTGATATGTTACATAAATTTATTTGTCAGTGGCCCAAGGTTAAAAATGCTTTGAAAACCTTTGATCTAGATGTATGATAGTTACTTAGTGGGTCCCTTATTTTTGACCTGACCTGACTAGTCACGCCACCCCCCATCTCTTAAGCTCCTCTACGTGTGTGTTGGTGTGGGGATTAGTGGATGACATCATTATGACCTGACCTCATGTTTTTAAGGTCACCCTGTATATTTAAGCCTCTCTCTGTCCATGTGATCAAGTTGCCTCTGAAGATGTCTTGCATAAAGACGAAAGCTAAGGTGCTCCGTTGTTTCCCTTTTCCCGTGTAATTTTATCGATATATATATATATATATATATATATATATATATATATATATATATATATATATATATATATATATATATATATATATATACACATATATATACACACACTATTGATGTGGGTGGTTGAGGTACACGTTCTGATTCAATCTCTTAAATCGAAAATAATTCTGGCAGCTTTAGACAGCTTATAGCGGGTCAACATATTAAGCTGAGCCGAACCAAACTCGCTCAGGTTCTTGGTAAATCTCTGGGTGGATTTTTACGTCCGCCACAGCCCACAGTACCGGTGTAAACCCTTGAATAGGATTTACTTGAAGCTCTTTTATCTCTGAGCAAAATGCCATGAATTCATACTACATATTTTTTACGTTAATATTACCTACACATTTTCACGTTAGTATTTTTTGACAGTATTATGTCATGTATGAGTGTATATGTATTTTACAGTAATGTTTCGATGTAATATTTTAGATTTTATTTCGTCTCCTGATGCCAGGTTAAATTTTATCACAACTCTACCAAAGGATTGTTAAAGGTGTGGAGGCTGAGTAAACACAGCACTCACCGCCTATCTACGGGGTCGCTGGTTCGAGTCCCCCTAGGTATTCAAAGTCACCCCCTCCCCACCACAGTGTACAATAGAATGTAGGGAAACTTTACTCATATGATGGTTACCAACTTGGGGGGGGGGGGTATTGTTTGTATACGTTAGTTTTTACACGAGTTGCGGCCTAAGGGTATCATAAACGTTCGTCCTGGGGAAAGAAACACTCGTAATAAGGAGAAATATACCATTCATCCTGTAGTGATAATAAAAGTTGGTCCTGGGGCTATGATACACGTTCATCCTGGGAGAAAAACAAAACAAAAATAACGTTCACCCAAACATCCATCTACTTACACACCCACCCACCCACCCACCCACCCACCCATACATCCACCCATGCATCCACCCAGCTAGCAACCCACGCAACCCACTCACCCACCCCAGCCACCCTCGGGAGAGGATGTTGACGCTAAGGGGGGAAAATTTTCAATCTAAACTTTATGTAATTTGAATGTGTGTTTCAGTGTATTCTGTTATGATGTTCTCAACGGGATGTTATTTTAATCAAGGGATATTCTTTCCCCTCTCCAGTCCCCTCTCTGCTCCCCCCCCCCTCTCTTCTCTGCTTCTACCTCCCCTCCCTCCTCTCTCCCACCATCCCCTTCACCTCTCTCCCCTCGACCATCAGCCACCTCTCTTTCTCCCCCGCCTCCTCTCCCCTCTCTCCTTCATCACCCCCCCACTCCCCTAACCTCCTCCCCTTTTTTAACTCAGTACTTCCACGATATTATGAATTTAATAATCGTTGCCATGGTGACAGGTGACGACAGGGTTGCCAATCCTTACACCCAGACCAGGAGAGAGAGATGCTAATTGGCAATACTGAGTGAAATTAACAATGAGTGGATGTGTTGTAATTAGCAGTGTGAGTTGTGTTTATGAATAGGGAGGGAACTGGTGTTTAGTAGGGTATTATTAGGTGAAGAATTAGGCGGGGAAAATAGGTGTGGTAATGGTGGTATTCTATCTGGTTATTAGCACTGACGATAATAGGTCTGGGGATATTTATTTTAAGAGATGGGGTCTATCTTCCATTTCCAGTGCCTCCTATCCTTATTCTTTCCTCCTTCTCTCCCCCTTCTCTACCCACCTCCTCCTTCTCTATCCCACCTCCCTTCCTCCTCTCCTCCTCTTCTTTCCTCCTCTCATACCTCCCTCCCACTTCCCCTCCTCCCTTTTCCCCCTTCTTCCCCCCTTCCCTCATGCATCATCATCGAGGGTGAGGGAAGGGAGGGGGTCATGGGGGGTGTACCTGCCTCACCTCACCACAGGTAAACACTCCAGCACATCTCCGTGTTGGCTTCCGGGATTCATCGGCTGTTAATACCTTCATCTGGACTCTGGGTAGGGGGGGGGACCTCTCGAATATTGCAGTTTGTGTGTGTACTATTGACCTGTGCGTGTGTGTACTGTTGACCGGTGTGTGTGTATCTGTGTGTTATCCTGTGTATAAACCCATATGTGTGTGTATACGTGCGCAGTCAGGCGTTTTCGTCTATCAGGAACAAATGTTTTCGTGATTCAGAATATTCCGGCCTAAACCTCATTACCTGAATATCCACTTTTCGTTCACTTACTTATTGTATTTATTTCTTGACCTTTATTATTTTCTTATCTTTATTTGGAACACAATTAATTTTACTGGTAACATAATATTTTGGTCTGTGCTGTGCGACAGTCTGGGATGGTGCTTGGGTACGTCACAACTGCTGTCCTCGTGTAGAGCTGGCGGGCTTTTCAACAGTACCCTTAAACCACTTAATATTTGTACTCCTTTAAATCTTCAAGTGGTCAACAATTCTCGATATTTCCGCGTTACAGAATTTATTATCATAACAACACACAAATTACAGAGACATTACAGTAATTTCACACGGTCAACAATACTAGATACAGCAATACTACATCACTTCACATCGTCATAAACACAAAACATTGAATAAACTACAGTTATGTTACAGTTTCACGCGGTCACAAAAGAGGTTACAGATAATACAGAGACGTTACAGAACTTCACCTCAGTATATTGACTCTTGGCAGTTGTCAAATAAGTTTTCTTACAAGTTCGTGTCAAGTAACACATGGTAAGACGAAGTTGTTAAGTGTTTTGTCTTTTTACTTACAGTTTACTTAAGACTTTGACTGTTGTTGTTGCCTTTTCATTCTTTTATCGGGGTTTCTCTCTCTTCCTTGTTTGTTTGTTTCTTTCTTTCCTGCTTTTATTCATTCAACACTCGCTACCTCCTTCCTTCATCTCTTCTATCTCCTTATTTCCCTTTATTTTTCCTTGTATCACATCCATTTATCATCCTTTCTCCCTGCCCTCCCTTCCACCTCCCTACATTCCCTTCCACCTCCCTGCCCTCCCTTCCACCTCCCTACCCTCCCCTCCCTTTCTACCTCCCACCCTACCCCCTCCACTCCACCCTCCCCTTCTACCTCCCCACCCCACTCCACCCTCCCTGCCCTCACTTCCCCACCTCCACCCCACACCCTCCCTCACTCCTCCTCTCTACCCTCCCTACCCTCCCTTCCACCCCCTCCCCACCCTCCCCCACCTCCCCACCCCACCCCCTCCACCACCCCTGCCCTCCCTTCCACCTCCCTGCCCTCCCCCACCTCCCTCCCTCACCCTACTCCCTCCACCTCCCTGCCCCCTCCCTTCACCTCCCTACCCTACCCCTCCACATCCCTGCCCTCCTGTTCCACCTCCCCAGATTCCCTTCCACCTCCTGCCCTTCCTTCCACCCTCCCCACATTCCCCTTCCACCTCCCTTGCCCCCTCCCTTCCACCCTCCCTACATTCCTCCACCTCTGCCCCCTCCCCTCTCTCCACCTCCCCCCACCCTCCCTTCTACCTCCACTCCCTACTCCTCCACCTCCCTACCCTCCCTTTCTACCTCCCCTACCCTGGAATCTCCACCTCCCCTGCCCTCACTTCTACCTCCTCCCTACCCTACACCTCCTCCCTAATACCCTCCCCTTCTACCTCCCTACCCCACCCTCCCACCTCCCTACCTCCCTTCACCCTCCCTTACCCTACCCCTCCACCTCCCTGCCCTCCCCACCTCCCTACCCTCCACCTCCCCTCCCTTCCACCCTACCCCACACCTCCCTGCATCTCCTCCCTACCCTCCCCTTCCAATCCCCTACCCCTACCTCCTACCCTACCCTACCCTCCACCTCTACCCTCCCTTCTACTCCCCCTACCCCACCTCCCTTCCCTCCACCTCCCCTGCCCCTCTTCTCTACCCTCCCCTCCTACCTCCACCCACCCTCCCTCCCACCTCCTACCCTCACCTTCCTCCCCCTCCCCACCCTCCCTCCCACCTCCCCCTCTCTTCCACCTCCCCAACCTCCTTTCCACCTCCCCCAACTTCCCCTTCCACCCTCCCCACCCCTCCTTCCACCTCCCCCACCCTCCCCTTCCACCCTCCCTACCCCTCCCTCCCCACCTCCCTCCCCTCCCCTCCCCACCTCCTGCACCCCCCCTCCCACCTCCCCCTTCCTCCCACCTCCCTGCCCTCCCTCTCCCTGCCCTCCCCTTCCACCCTCCACCCTCCTTCCCTCCTCCCTCCCTTCTACCTCCTTACCTCCACCTCCCTACCCTCCCCTCTACCTTCCTACCCCCTCCCACCTCCCTGCCCCCTTCCTCCCTCCCTACACTCCCTTCCACCTCCCTGTGCACTCCCTTTCACCTCCCTACACTCCTCTCCTTCACCTCCCTACCCTCCCTTCTACCTCCCCCTACCCCTACCTCCTGCCCTCCCTCTACCCCCTGCTCCCTCCCCCTACCTCCCTTCCTCCCTTCCCCTCCCTACACCCCTTCACTCTCCTTCTTTGCATTTCACTAAACAACTTGCATTTTGCAAACAACCCAACTCTGTCCCCTCTCACTCTCCCTCCTCTCTCACTCTCCCTCCTCTCTCACTCTCCCTCCTCACTCTCTCCTTTCCTCTTCTCTCTCTCTCTCTCCTCTAAGTGGCTTGCCCTGTTTCCCTTGTCTCTTTTCTAATTCACTATCTCCTCTCTTTGCCCTTCGTATAATCTTTTTCTTCCTCTCTCTTTCTCTCTCTTCTTCGTATACTGTTTTTCTTCCTTCATCTCCTTCTGTATTTCTTTCTTTTTATCTTTTCTCTCCCTTTTTTCGTCTTATTTTCTTCCGCCATCCGTTTATCTCTCTTCTTCGTCTCCTTTCGTACACTCATCCTCTTCCTTCACTTCTCCATTTGTCTTTCTCGTTTACGTCCTTTATATAATCTTTTTCTTCCTCCTATTCTTTATTATCTCTCTCTCTTCTCTCTCCTCTTCTCTCTTCGTTTCCTTCCGTTTCTTGGGCTCTTACATCACCTGCGCTCGTTTCCGATGATTGTCAATTTCCCGAGTTCTTCCTCCTCCTCCTCCCTCTTCTTCTCCCCTTTCTCCTACCCACGCCTTTATGTTTTCCTCCTGATGGTGGTGTCCCTAGCGGCTCCTCAGCAACATACAGCCGCACTAGGGTCTTGGCTTCTCACCCCACCCCCTCAGCTATGTGGTCTTTAAGTAGTTGATACTCTGACTATTGTGGTCTCTTGTTAGTGGGGTCCCTCACTGGTGGGGTCCCTCACTGGTGGGGTCCCTGACTGGTGGGGTTCCTCACTGGTGGGGTCCCTGACTGGCAGGCTCCCTCACTGGCGACTAAGTGGTAATGTAGACATCTAAATGACCTATTACCACAACCATCACAAATACCTCTTAAGTCCACAAACTGTATCTAATTAAATGTTTTCAATGATTATCCGGCACAGTTAGTAGCCATTTGTACCGATATTAAAACCTTCTATATTTGTCTGTAATCTCATTTTTTTTTCTTTATCCTTCCCCCTGTCTGTCTGTCTGTCTGTGTCTGATTGGCCAACACTCCTTACAAAGTGTTTTCTGTATTGGTTAGCCGTTAGCGTGCGGCAGCTGGCAAGGGTCTCACACCAACCTGATTATATTTCTCTTGATATAAAAAAAGACGCTGATCATAAACCCTGATATATATCCCAGCGATGAAAGCTTCCAATTTTTTCTTTATTGCATCGTGTGTGTGTGTGTGTGTGTGTGTGTGTGTGTGTGTGTGTGTGTGTGTGTTAATATTCGTTCCCTAAAAGTGGCTCTGTAGATATAAGGCGGGCGAACGATTGCCTGGCATACTTTCTTCGAGTTAGTTAATTGAGGGGCGAAGAGGAAGGCCGGGCGATGTTGATTGCTCGTGTTGTCGCTGTTTTCAATGTGATGGTCTCTCTCTTTCCTTTACGTCATTTCCTTTCCTCCCTCCTCTTTTTCCATGTCTTTTCCACTTATCTTATTTCCCCCTTTTCTCCCTTTCTTTCCTATCCATTTCCTCATCCCCTCCCCCTTCCTTTCTTACCCATTTCCCCCTTTCTTCCTTCCTCTAATTGCCCCGAAGGACTCCCACCTCTATCGCCCATCTTCTTCCTCCTCGTCTGGTCCTTCACCATCATACACACGAGTTTAAACAAACCAGTTTTACCCTAATTTTACCCCAGTAAATGCGAGAGCTCTTCCCGCCTGAACGGTTCCGCGCGCCCCTTTTTTTTTCCCTGCCACAATCCCCCCCCCACTACAGGGTGTCTCAGAAGAATATATACCAACTGTTTTAAATAGTTTCGTGAAGATCGCGTGAATATCTGTATTATAACGAAACTATTGTGTTTATTTGTTGTGTGTGGGGGGGCTTTTAAAGCGAGGGTAATTTTGTAGTTATAATACAAATATTCACGAGATCTTCAATTTAAGGCAGTGTATATATATTTAACTGAGACACACTGTATATCCTCCCCCCTCCAGGAGGTTTAAATTTCTCACGCGTGTGGGAGAATTTTTGTTGTGTTAACCGTTGGAATGAAAGTTATTTGTCAAATATATTCTGGATTTAGTTAGATACGGAAAGATTATTATTGTTTTCTTTTAACGTAATTGATATTTTGTTAAACACGAAACTATTAACACACACAAAACTATTTATTAACACACTAAACTGTATTTTTATTTTGCACAATTCCGGGTGTAATTTAACTGTCAACTTTAAAGAGCAAATAATAATAAAACCCCGAAGATTTATTCAGGCAAGAAGAAACAGCTGGGACAGACGCCATTGCTTCGTGAATTCCATATAAGGTCTTGTGTATTGGCGCGGAGGAGAGTCTCTGTGGAATTTCAATTTGGGTCACCGAGGGAGAAATTCATTCACAAGAACCAGGATTTTCCGGTCACAGGAAGGAGTGACCAAGACTGCTCCTCCAGACACAGGGAATAATCTCAAACATTAGTGTATGTATTTTTAAGGATTCATACGGTAAATGTTAGGGAATTATTTTAAACACTATCGTTCGTATTAGAGAAGAAAAAAATATATAGCGTACAGTAAATTTGATCACGTACGGAATATTCTCAAAGATAACTCAAAATTTCATCTTTCAAGAATAATCTCAAATATCATCGTTGGTATTGTTAAAAGCTTCGTTCGCTAAATATCATCTCTTTTAATTGGTAATAGAAGGGCTATTTTAGTGAGTCATTGAAGCCACAACACAAAGACTTGGAAGGAAATGACCACCAGATTCCGGCTATGTTTTTTTCCCGGCTTCGATTGTCTTTTTGCTACGTCTCCAATAAAGAGGAAGAGATACTGTAGGAAGCTTTGAGAATCAGGGCTGTGAGGCTCCTTAACGGCTCGCTGGGTTAACTTGAGTCATGGTTAAGATGAAAGGCGAAGAGTTGCGTTTTTCTGGGTGTTAAATAATAAAAGGAGGAAGGTTATGTAGATTAGGTACCTCAGTTTATTTCACCTAATGAATAACTTCCCCTTTTGCTTACCTAACCTAACCTTACCTTACCTAACCTAACCTAACCTAACCTAACCTAACCTAAAATTTCAAAGGGCCCTTCAGTAAATTTAGGAAGCTGATTGTAGTAAATTTAAGTAAATATTAAGATATTTCTAGATTTAATGAGATTTTCGATTTAATTTGGGGAATTTAATTGATTTTGAAGGTGATTATAATCCTATTTTAAAGATGTTTGGGTCGATATTAGTAACTTTTTGGCCGTTTCCAATATGATAATTCTAATTTTAATCGATACTTGGGCAGATTATTGGGAAATTGATCAAGTTTGGGAAGATTATAGGGAAATTTACCAAGTTTGGACAGATTATAGGGAAATTGATCAAGTTTGGGCAGATTATAGGGAAATTTACCAAGTTTGGACAGATTATAGGGAAATTTTACCAAGTTAGGGCAGATTATAGGGAAATTTACCAAATCTTATCGTCATGTAGGCTTTGAGAGACGCTTTCCCTTTCTTCATAGTATAGTGAGAATGAGAAGGTCCTGGTGGCCATGTTCACAGGCAAGAAGGTGATGTATTCCTCTGCAATTACCCGAAGCAACGAAGCAGGGAGTTGTGTCAGAAAAAATGAGTGACTCTTTGAGAGAGAACTTCAATCAGATAAATTGAGTTCGTCCTGGTAGATGTTTGATCTCTGAGTGGTGTGTGTGTGGTGTGAGGTGGAATGTGTTTTTGTGAGGTAAGTGTGTGTGTTTGTGTGAGGTGTTGTGTTGTGTGAGGTGTGTTTGTAGGTGGTGTGTTTGTGTGAGGTGGATGTGTTTGTGTGGTGGTGTGTTTGTGTGAGGTGGAGGTGTGTTTGTGTAGTGTCTTTTTTGTGTAGTAGTGTTTGTGTAGTGGAGGTGTGTTTGTGTGAGTGGTATGTTTGATGTGAGTGAGGTGTGTTTGTGTGAGTGGTGTGTTTGTGTGAGGTGGATGTGTTTTGTGGTGATGTGTTTGTGTGAGGTGGTGTGTTTTATGTAGATTGAGGCTGTTTGTGTGGTGGAGTGTGTTGTGTGAGTAGGCGTGTTTGTGTGGTGGTGTGTTTGTGTGAGGTGGAGAGCGAGTGTGTATGTGGTGGATGGAGGTGTGTGTGTGTGTGTATCTCTGGTGAATATATATTATGGAATACATATAAACATCCAGCTTCGATATACTTATAAAAAATATCTTTGAGCTTCTAATAAAATATCGACTCATGTATATAAACTTATCATAGAAACCTTGAACAAAATAATATATAGTTTATTTATATATGTTAATGGGATATAGTTACTCTTTCAGTGAATTAGTCTGTTTATCTGTCGGGTTCATCTTTTACTGATGAGGTTAGGTTAGGTTAGGTTGGTTAGGTTAGGTTAGGTTAGGTTAGGTTAGGTTAGGTTAGGTTAGTGTAAGTCTTAGATACATTGTCGAATCTTTTCTGGTTGTTATCTAATTTATTACAGTTTAGATAAGTAGTTAGATGTCTCTCTCTCTCTCTCTCTCTCTCTCTCTCTCTCTCTCTCTCTCTCTCTCCCCCCATTATCACACTGGTCCAGAGTTCGTACCTATATCTAAAAGAACAATTGCCTCATGTATCACTTCATCCCCCTTCCTCCTCTTTGTGCCTTTCCTCTATTCATTACACACGGTTTCAAGACCACGACAAAAAGAGAACAGTGGAGGTGAGAGGGATGGAGGATGGAGGATGGAGGAGAGAGAGAGGGGTGGAGGATGGAGAGAGAGAGGATGGAGGAGGGAGAGAGAGGGATGGAGAGAGAGAGGGATGGAGGAGAGAGAGAGAGGGGTGGAGAGGGAGGGATGGAGGAAGAGGGGTGGAGGAGAGAGGGAGGATGGAAGAGGAGAGGATGGAGGAGAGAGGATGGAGGGAGAGGGAGGGTGGGGAGAGGATGGAAGGAGTCAGGGAGGGAGGGGGAGAATAGGCAGGGAGGAGGAGAATAAGAGGGGAAGGGAGGAGGGAAGAAAGAATAAGGGGCAAGGTGTGAGAAAGAAGGAGTGGGAGGTTAAGTGGTATGATGGTTGATTTTATACGGTGTGTGTGTGTGTGTGTGTGTGTGTGTGTGTGTGTGTGTGTGTGTGTGTGTGTGTGTGTGTGTGTGTTGGGGAGAAATTGTATCTTTTTCTCTTTCTATTCTTCTCTTTTTTTCTTATTCCTTTTCTTTCTGTCTGTTTTTCGCTTTGATATCTTCTCTTTTCTCTCTTTCCCCTTCGCCCTGGTCTCTTATTTCATCTCTCTCTCTCTCTCTCAGGAAGGGGAGAAACCTCAGCAATAAATCGGAACCCCCCCCAATAAAACAAAAAATAAACGAACCACAAACTTAAAAAAAAAATGTTTTATGCCAATTTAAGCTCATGGTAGTTAGACTTGAGTATTGATCATCCGTAGACAACATTAACCACTTCATGAGATGTTAATATTCCTTGGTTTTATAACATTAACCATCAATAACTTGTAAAAACAGCCTCGTAAAATTATTCGTCAATATCCAAATACTAAAAACCTATTACACAAACTATACCACTGAAATTATAATCGTGTAGTGTCTCAGAAAAATGTATACACAGTGCTTGATAGATCTACGTTGAGGTCGGGTGTGGGACGAGGTGGCTGTCGTAATACAAAGAAAATCTGATAAGGTAGTGTGTATACATTTTTTGAGACACCTTATTTATTCCTATGGTATTGTTGTGTATTATTACTTTGTAGTGTAGCGTTACTGTTTGGCATGATATAATGGCCTTGTGGTCCTTCTGTGATGTTCATTATGGCTCTGTGGTGCGATTATGGTGCATGATATAATGGTGTTGTGGTGTTGTATAGTGTCTTGGTGTATTACTGTCATAAGTATTAATATATAACGTACTGTTTTAATACAACTGGTGTATATTTCGCTTCATTATTCGAGGACGACGAATTAAGCTATAACTCGTGAATAGATAACGGGTATAAGCTATAATCCTCGAAGGGCTTAAGCTGTTGTATTAAAACTCTCTTCTTTTATCTCGGGCTTAGAAACGATAGCTGTGCCTCGTTAGCAACACACACAGCCAACACACACAGCCAACACACACACAACACACACACAAACACACAGCCAACACACACAGCCAACACACAACCAGCCAACACACACCGCCCACACACACAGCCAACACACACAGCCAACACACACACACAGCAACACACACACACAGCAAACACACACACAGTAACACACACACACACCAACACACACAACACAGCACACACAAAGACACACAATAACACACAGACCAACACACACACAGCCACACACACACACACAGCAACACACACAGCCAACACACACACAATAGCACACACAGCAACACACACAGCCAACACACACACAGCCAACACACACAACAAACACACACAGCACACACAGTAACACACACAGTCAAACACACACAGCAGCACACACAGCCAACACACACACACACACAACACACACACAGAGCCACACACACAACAAACACACACAGCAAACACACACAGCAACACACACACACACAGCCAACACACACAGCCACACACAGTACACACACAGCCAACACACAGCGCACACACACAGTAACACACACACAAGCCACCACACAATACAGCACAACACAATACCCACAGAACACACACAGCCAACACACACACATGCTACACACACATCAACACACAGTAACCGCAATGTACACACATGCAACCACACAATACACACACAGACCAACACACACTGACCACACACAGCCAACACACACAGTAACACACACACAGCCCACACACAACACACACACAGACAACCACACACACAGCAAACACACACGCAAACACACACACAGCCAACACACACAGCCAACACACACAGCCAACACACACAATAACACACACAAACACACGACCAACACACACACACAGCCACTCAAACACAGCCAACACACACAGTAACACACTGACCAACACACACAGCCAACCACAGCCAACACACACAAAGCCACACACACAGCCAACACACACAACACAAGTACACACCAGCACACACACAAACACCCAAACCACAGCAAACACACACAACACACACACACAGTACGCAAACACACACAGTAACCACACAGCCAACACACAGACACACACAGCCAACACACACACACATGTACACACACACACAGCCAACACACACAGAACACACACACACACACAATACACACACACAGCAACACACACACAGTACACACACACAATACCAACACACACAGCAACACACAAAACACACAATAACACACACACACACACACCCAACACACACACACACAGACCAACACACACAACCAACACACACAGCAACACACACAGTAACACACACAAACACACAGTAACACACACACACCCAACACACACAGCCAACACACACAGCCCACACACAGCCAACACACACAGCCAGCACACACAGCCAACACACACAGCCAACACACAGCCAACACACACACACACACACACAACACACCCCAACTATCGTACTTATATTGAAATGGCTCTTGGGTGTTTTGTGTTTTAAAGTTCTTCTAGTTATACCCAGATTATAACGTGGAGACTAAAATAAACTACATTTTTCCCATCTCCTGTAAGCAATGTGTTTTTGGGTCGTAAGTTTTCATTCAGTCTGACTTTAGTGTTAGTTGAGCTTATTTATTAACTAGAGACATGATTGTTATTCAGTAAAGGAGTCTGATTTTCATGTCTTTTCTACCAGTCATATTTGATTTCACGAGAGATTTTATCCTAGATGTGTGTTATCAATCAGGGAATGTTTTATCTCTCCCTTATCTATAATCTTACTTTTCCAATTCACCTGTGATGTATTTTAATTACACACACACACACACACACACACACACACACTCCCCACACATTGGTCATTCACACACACACACACACACACACACACACACACACACACACACACACACACACACACACACACACACACCCACACACACCCACACCATGATCACGGAAGCCCCACAGCAGCTAGATCATTGTTGCCTCCTCGGTACAAACATGAATACAAACACGATACTTCATCCTCCGCAAAAATGGTCTAGTATGTATGTATGTATGTATGTATGTATGTATGTATGTATGTATGTATGTATGTATGTATGTATGTATGTATGTATGTATGTATGTATGTATGTATGTATGTATGTATGTATGTATGTATGTATGTATGTATGTATGGCTATCTGTGTGTGTATGTCTGTGTCGATGTGTGTATGTCTCTGTATGTATGTATGTGTGTGTGTTGTATTTGTTCCAGTACTGTAAATTCCCTCCCGACATCAATATTTCAGACAGGCTCTCGGCAGAAGAAGCTCCTGGGTCCACCGGGAACTGTCTCTTCAGAACCTGCCATTAAAACTAACGTCTCGGCTTTCACTGAAGAAGACGGCTTGGGTTAACCTCTGTGTTGTTTGGGTTTTATTGTTTTTGGGGGTTTATTCTGTTCGGTTTAAGTGATTTTCTGGTGTGTGTGTGTGTGTGTGTGTGTGTGTGTGTGTGTGTGTGTGTGTGTGTACAGCTGATGTATCGAGAATGACTTTTTAGGAATAATATTTTAATCAAGACTTTTATTAATCGCCAGTAATATTGTGGATACAGTTTTCTCCTGTCTGTCTGTGTCTGTTTGTCTGTCTGTCTGTTTTTTTTAATATATGAGAAAGATCTTGTTCATATCTAACCACTAAGTACATCCCGGAACGCATTCGTGGGACAGACGGACAGACAGACAGACGGACACTGGTTTGATAAATAGTACCGTAATTGAGGAGGAGGAGCAGCGGGAGGGAGGAGGAGGAGCAGGGAGGAGGAGCAGCAGGAGGGAGGAGCAGCCGCACAGGGAGGCATGACTGGCTGATGTGTCGTTATATATTGATCGTTGGTCGCGCCACTATACAGGGTGTCTCCTAGGTCCTGCACCATTATACAGGGTGTGTCATAGGTCATGCACCATTCTACAGGGTGTCTCATAGATCCTGCACCATTCTACAGGGTGTCTCATAGATCCTGCACCATTATACAGGGTGTCTCATAGATCCTGCACCATTATACAGGGTGTCTCATAGATCCTGCACCATTATACAGGGTGTGTCATAGATCCTGCACCATTATACAGGGTGTGTCATAGATCCTGCACCATTATACAGGGTGTGTCATAGATCCTGCACCATTATACAGGGAGTGTCATAGATCCTACACCATTATACAGGGTGTGTCATAGATCCTGCACCATTATACAGGGTGTGTCATAGATCCTGCACCATTATACAGGGTGTGTCATAGATCCTGCACCATTATACAGGGTGTCTTATAGATCCTGCACCATTATGGCCAGGTGTGTCATAGGGTCATGCACCATTCTACAGGGTGTTTCACAGATCCTGCACCATTATACAGGGTGGCAAGCGTCTCTGTGATCCTGCACCATATGTGGTGTCTCATAGATCCTGCACCATTATTATGTTGTGGTGCTCCGGTGATCCTGCACCATTATGTTGTGGTGCTCCTCATGTGATCCTGCACCATATGGGTTGGTGGGTGTGTGTCATGTGACCCTGCACCATATACAGGGTGCTCCTGTGACCCTGCACCATATACAGGGTGCTCCTGTATCCTGCACCAATATACAGGGTGTGTCATAGATCCTGCACCATATAGTTGGTGCCCCATAGACCCTGCACCATTATGCTGTGGTGTCTCATGCGATCCTGCACCATTATACAGGGTGTGTCATAGACCTGCACCACATACAGGGTGTGCTCCCATAGATCCTGCACCATATACAGGGTGTGTCATAGATCCTGCACCATTATACAGGTGCCTCATAGATCCTGCACCACATACAGGGTGTTCTCATGATCCTGCACCATTATACAGGGTTTCATAGGACCCTGCACCATTAAGGTTGGTGGGGTGTCATGTGATCCCGCAACACATACAGGGTGCTCCTCATGATCCCGCAACTATACAGGTGTGTCATAGATCCTGCACCATCATACAGGGTGTCTCATACATCCTGCAATCATTGGCGCACAGGGTGTTCATGTGATCCCGCACCATGTACAGGTGCTCCTCATAGACTCCGCACCACATACAGGGTGTGTCACAGATCCCGCACCCCACATGTTGCGTGTCTCATAGATCCTGCACCATTATACAGGTGTGTCATGCATCCTGCACCATGCTGTGGTGTCTTCATAGATCCTGCACCACATGTTGTGGTGTCTCATAGATCCTGCACCATTATACAGGGTGTGTCATAGATCCTGCACCATTATACAGGGTGTCTCATATAGATCCTGCACCATTATACAGGGGTGTGTCATAGATCCTGCACCATTATACAGGGTGTCTCATGATCCTGCACCATTATACAGGTGTCTCATAGATCCCGCACCATTATACAGGGTGTGTCAAGTGATCCTGCACCATTATACAGGTGCTCCTCATGTGATCCTGCACCATTGCTATACAGGGTGTGTCATGTGATCCCGCACCATATGTGTACATGATCCCGCACCATTATACAGTGGGTGTGTCATAGATCCTGCACCATATAGGGTGTTCATAGATCCTGCACCATTATGTAGTTGTGGTGTGTCATAGACCCGTTGGTACAGGGTGCTCATAGATCCTGCACCATTATGTGGGTGTCAAGGTATCGCGCTGGCAGGGTGCTCCTCATCCTGCACCATTAGCGCTGGTGGGTGCTTCCTTCAGTGACCCGCAACTATGTGGTGTGCTGCGATCCTGCACCATTATGTTGGTGGGTGTCTTCATAGATCCTGCACCATTATACAGGGTGTGTCATATTCCACAATCATTATTGCGGGTGCTCCCCATAGACCGCACCATTAAGGGCTGTGGTGTGTCATGTGATCCTGCAAATCTCATACAGGTGCCCTGTATCCTGCACCATATGTTGCGGGTGCGTGCTCCCTCATGTGATCCTGCACCATTATACAGGGTGTCTCATAGATCCCGCACCATTAAGGCCAGGGTGTTCCTCATGTGATCCTGCGTGCGCGTAACCATTATGCCAGGGTGCTCCCATAGACCTGCACCATTATACAGGGTGTGTCATAGATCCCGCAACACATACAGGGTGTCTCATGTGATCCTGCACCATTACAGGGTGTACAGTCCCGCAACACATGGCCAGGGTGTGTCATAAGATCCTGCACCATATACAGGTGTGTCATAGATCCTGCACCATTATACAGGGTGCCTTACAGATCCTGCACCATATGTACAGGGTGCTCATGTGATCCTGCACCATGGGCTGGTGGGTGTGTCATGCATCCTGCACCATTATACAGGGTGTCTCATGTGATCCGCACCATTGGTTGGTGGTGTTCATACATCCCGCACCACATACAGTGGGTGTGTCACAGGTCCCGCAACACCATACAGGGTGTGCCTCACTGCATCCCGCACCATTAAGGCCAGGTGCCCTGCATCCCGCACCATACAGGGTGTCTCATAGACCCCGCACCACATGGCCAGTGGTGTCATAGGTCCCCGCACAATATGCCACAGGGTGCTCCTTCAGATCCTGCATCATTAAGGCCAGGGTGCTCCCATAGATCCCATATTATAAGTTGTGGGTGTTCCTCATAGACCCTGCACCATTATGCCAGGGTGGGTGTCTATGTATCTCTGCACTATTGGTGTTGCGGGTGTGCTCCTCAGATCCTGCACCACATACAGAGGTGTCTACTATATAACCAAAGAAAAAAAATAATGCTCTCATCTTTTTTCCTTTTCAGGCGAGGGAATCCAAAGGAGTCGCGGAAGATTATGATACAAGGACTGATTGAGTCTCCCCCGAGGCTCTCAGATTACCCTCTCGATTTCTTCCTCGGGCTCACCTCAACCAAGGTGTATAACAAGGTACATTATGAGAGAGAGAGAGAGAGAGAGAGAGAGAGAGAGAGAGAGAGCTGGGTGCAGAAATTATATTAGTTTTATCTCGTGTATGAGAGAGATATATATAGAGAGACAGCAAGATGGAGAGAGAAACATAAATAAAATAGGGTAGAGAGACATTCAGACAAAGACAACTACAGAGACAGACAGATGGATAGACAGGTAGAGACAACAACTCAGGATGACTCACCCAACCCACCGGAGAGAACATAAGTAGTAGAGTCTGAATGTTTATGGCCTCTGGAAGCTTTTATGCAACACTGGTATACCTGGTGGGGTGGGGAGGGGGATTTAATTCTTGGTTTCATTAGCTGGTCTTCGCCTTTGTGTCATCAAGTATTGAACTCTAGATGCATGAATCTCTCTCTGTCTCTCTCTCTCTCTCTCTCTGAACGAAATGATATAAATAAAATTTTGAGAGGTTGACCCCTCACCAATATCACTGTCTAAGGTCACTGGGTCAAAGGTCACTGATGCTCAAAATAGCTTACCGGTTACCGTGGGTGGAGTGTGTCGGGCGGCCTCTGTATTAATAGTTCACATCCAGATGAGGGGCTGCAGGTAGCCGCCTCCTGCCCTCCAGGTAATGTCTTGAGGCAGCCTGTGACCCCACCTCCCGCCCCTCCGCCCTCCAGGTAATGTCTTTATTGGAGGCTATGAGCAGGTAGCCCCCTCCACGCTCCAGCCCGACCCTCCACGCCCCAGCCCGACCCTCCACGCCCCAGCCCGACCCTCCACTCCCCACCCCGCCCCTCGCCCTCCACATAATGTCTTTAAGGGAGGTTATGAACAGGTAGCCACTGCTCCTCCTCCTCCCCGCCGCGTCAGTCAGTCAGTCAAGAGTTGAATCAGTACAGTTTATGAGACAGGAATCGTCGACGTTAATACCCGGCCGCTGTCAACACTGCGTGAGTGAGGATATAATTATCACCGCAGTCTCTCCTGACCACCACACCATCATCATCCACTACTAGTCTTCTCCACCACGAACCCTCTTCACCACTATCACCACCACCACCACCACCATCAACACTCCCCACCATCACCACTACCACCACTCTCCACCATTACCAACACCCACTACCAAACAATCCACCCCCCACCACCAACTCTCTCCAACACCATTCTTTTTACCCCCACCAGCACCAACCTCATCTCACGGGGGGCAAGAGAATATATAAACCATTTCTCCCTCGGTCAATATTTCACCAGTTTTAGCGGAAACTCTCCCGCGTGGAACATACTTGGTCAGACTGTTAAGGTGTTTCACCCCACAGAGTTCACCACATGGCTAAATTTATGTTGATTTCGTGGGGTGACTGTGAATGAGGGGCTGCATATGAGGGTACGTCTACGGTCTGACCTCACACCTGGCACACCTGATTTATTAATAGTAATTGTTGGTTAACTTACCCTCAAGAATATAAGATGTAGACCAAGAGCCGTATTAATGACTTTTGTGGGTTAACTTTGGTTGTACTGACTTATCGTGTTTATCATTATTTGTATACCTGTATTGATTAGGTACATTGTTTGAATACCTGCAGTGTCTATATACAGGTTGATATATATACATGTTAAACTGTCTACCTTAATTATCTTTATTCCTACTGAACTGTATATCCGCAGTGTCTATATATATATCCTTAATTACAAACCTGCATACTCCTCTCTCTCTCTCTCACACACACACACACACACACACACACACACACACACACACACACACGAGAACATAGGTCAGAGGTACATTTCCCTTTGCTACCAAATAATACAACAAGGCTATGAATTTAAACCCGGCAGCCTAGGTGGTTGCTGTTGAGCCTGACGGGGTATTCGTTCACAGGGGCTCATCACCAACACACACACACACACACACACACACACACATTCATGACTGTGTACTGTGTGATCATCGTCTCCTGTGCTTACTCCGCTATACAGTAATTGTTCATCTCAATGTTTTTATTTATTTAGTGTAGTTTTGAGATCACATGTAGGTTAGATCTCCAGCTTATTTCATCTTAAGATTTAAAATACCCTAGCGCTTACCTAATCTAACCTAACCTAACCTAAAGTCTTTAAGCAACATAATATTAAATTTAATATTACTTTACATATCAGTAAGTTGAAGAGAAGATAACTACACCTCTCTGGTTGAGCTTAAACGGCAGTCAAAAACTATTAGGAATTTAAGAGAGTTGAATCCTCCCGTTAACAGTTTTGGAACCCTTTTTCTGCCTCCAGCGTTACTGCGGACTTTTCGCTGCTGGGAGCTCGTGCAGCTTTATGTAAAAATAGAATCCAGTCATCCGTTTTTAATTTTTTGTTTGTTTTAGTCTTTTATTTAAATGTTTTTCTATTTATTGGTAACAGTTATGTGTCGTTGTTTGTTAAGTTAGTATTTTTCTTTCGTTTTTCTTTCTTTCTCTGTACAGATATATTGAAATTTGTAATTTTTTCATCTCTTTCACTTCCACATAACATTGTCAGTAGTAAATCAGGTCTGAAAAATAAGGTAATACTGGTATCTATCTCTTATTGTGACGTAACCTGGCTGATTTATTTAGTTTATTATTATTTTTTTAACATAAACCCCCGAGAAATTAATTTAATGTCGATATATCTTATTGAACCACTAAATACTAAGACCTAATGACCAGTGCTTAATGACATTGGTATTTAAATCACCTAAGGGATCCATACAGTGATAAAAGGCTAGTTTAGTATCATTTGGCTATTTTTAAAAGACTTTCCAAGACTTTTGTTAATAAACAGGTGTTGAGACTCAGGTGGGCAGGTGTTAGGTGAGATGCACGTGTATTTAGGTTCACCTGTGTTCGTTCTCTTGGTCCAGGAAGGTTTAAAAACATTTGTGAATCCATCTTGACAATTTCCTCCCTCGCATACTGAAAAGATGTTTGGGTCCGTTTGATTTATTTTTGTGTGTTTTATGGAATTATTTGAAATTTATTGTTTGTTTGTTTTTGAGCGTCTGTACGTTGTTTGTATTGTAGCTAACGTAAATATTAGTACATCTACTTAAATTAGGGTTCTGTTGTTATTATTATTAGTAGTTATAATAATAGTAGCAGTATTAGTAGTAGCAGTATCCATCACTGCTGTTATCATCACAGGAACATTTACCATCTGGAATATCACAGAACATGACTCTCTCTCTCTCTCTCTCTCTCTCTCTCTCTCGGGTTCTTGTAAGTTTAACTCACAGTCTTAAGTTTAGTAGGAGTACCTCTTACCCTCTCCTACTCCTCCACAAAACTCACACAAGTTTATGAGGAAACTTCTACCGGGATTTCATAAACAACCTGACGGAGAGGAAGACGCAGGGAAGAAAATACTTAATGGAATATTTAATCATATGAGGCGTTCACCATGGTCGTGGGGACATGGCCAGAGAGAGAGAGAGAGAGAGAGAGAGAGAGAGAGAGATTAATAACGTAAATATCTTAAATTGTTGGAGAAGAAAAATAAAGTAACACGATCAGCGAAACAACTAAATCACCATCCTCGTCCATATTCATCTGGCCTGACTTAACCAATCACGGGCTCTCTTTAATGTGTGGCCCAGTTACAAGCTTGTAGGGAACGGGGTGTAGTTATGGTAGAGTCTCGTCGCAGTTTTGATGTCATCTTAAGAGGCCCATTGATGTGATATTTGCCAAGGGAGATAAGTTGAAGGTTTTATTTCAGTTTTAGGGGAAAATCTGGACGTACGATTTTTTTTTTTTGGGAGGGGAGGGATGGGGAGAGGGGTGGGGGGTGGGGTGGGGAGGGGTGGGGTGGGGGAGGGTGGGGTGGATTACGAGGGTGAGTGAATGTCGGTCAGAGGTCAGAAGGGGATGGCACAGTTCACAAGGATTTAGTTAGTAGCTTTTAGGTTTTTTTTTTTCTTCTCAGGTACAAACACAAGCAGAGTTGGCCCTTTGAAAGCACACGTTACTCTGGTCACCTCCCTCTCTCTTTCTCCTTTCTCCTCACTCTTCTTCTCTCTTTCTCCTCACTCCATCTCCCTCCTTCCTTCTCTTCCTCTCATCTCTCCTCACTTCCACCATCACCTCTCTTCCTTCTCTTCCTCTCATCTCTCCTCACTTCCACCATCACCTCTCTTCCTTCTCTTTCTCCTTTCTACTACCCACTCCCTTCTCCTTTCCTCTCTCTACCTTCTCGCTCTCACCACCACCTCCCTCCTCCCCCTTCCACCATCGCATCTTCCTTCCTCTCCCTTCCACCATCTCCTTCTCCTTTCCTTCCTCCCACCACTTCGCCCACCATTACCTACTTCTTCTCTCCTACTTTTCCTCCTTTCTTCTTCCACTACCCTCTCCTTCTCTCCTACCACCACACCACCTCACCTCACCCCCGTCCGTCCGTTTTTTCCTTCCTTCCTTCCTTCCTTCCATCCTTCCATCATCACCACCACCTCTCCTCCCTCCCTGCTTTCCTTCCTCGCCTCTCTCCTTCCCTCCCTGCTGCCAGAGCCCTTCCAATACATGCGTGGCTATTTGCATACACAGTTGAATATACATGTGTCTCTGGATCTAGATTGAACGACCGTAAGCTAGTGGAGGCATGTTTGTTCCTGTTACAGTACCGGCTATATTGTGTCACATCTCTATTCCTCTCCCCTCCCTTCCCTCTCCCCTCCCACTCCATCCCCCCTCCCACTCTATCCCCCAAGCTTGTGTGGAGGCAATCGAGACTTAAAGAGAAGCTGGGCTGTAGTGTTGCTGGCTCCTTGATGATGAATGTACATAGATGCGAATTCTTGGTGGTGATTTGCATATGGTGATTTGTATTTTGTTTTTGTTTTTTAAGTTACGGTTAAGTCTCGGATGCTGGTTTGGCGCACCATATTTTTTTTTCTGAGAATTTTCCTACACGGTTAACTTTATGCGGATTTTTAAAGATATTTGTATGTGGTTATTTTCCCGTCTCCAATTCCGGTGGAGTCTCATAGGTGTTTTGACGCCATATTGTCTGTTATCACTACTAGCTAACCAACACAATTCAGCTAAAAATGCATATTATTGGTCCAAATTCTCAAATATACGAATGTTTGTTTGTTTTACTGACTGGTTATGAAATAATTGTACTTAGGCGGAGTAAAATCTCATTGGAATTTCGACACTGTTTTTGCAGTATTTTTTTTGGGGGGGAGGGGGAGGGAGGGGGAGTGACTTTGGTTTAAATGGTCCAGTAACTCGAGTCAGATACGTTCTCATATCACCAGTTAGCCCACGAGCCTTTGACACTTGGTATGTATGTATGTATGTATGTATGTATGTATGTATGTATGTATTAGTTATTGCGGGTCTCTCTCGTTACCCTAACAGTAGTAGTTTTGCCATCTCTCTCTCTCTCTCTCTCTCTCTCTCTCTCTCTCTCTCTCTCTCTCTCTCTCCAATCTACTCCCCGCAGATTACACATTAAATAGCCTTGTCTTAATTTTTGAGAAAGTTGACAGCGTAAAGATTATTTTTGGGGGTGAGGGGTCGTGGGGTGGGGAAGGTGGTGGAGGGGGTCGGGGTTGGGGTGGGGAAGGGTGGTGGAGGGGGGTGGAGGGTGGGTGGGCTTAAAGGAGGTGAAGCTCTCAGGTAATGACATTGCTCTCCCTGGGTACTTTGGTCTCAGAGGGCGACGCTTGACTCTGCCTTCACACAAGTTGACGAGACCAGTTGGGTGAGGCACGGAGAGAGAGAGAGAGAGAGAGAGAGAGAGAGAGAGAGAGAGAGAGAGAGAGAGAGAGAGATTGACTCATTTCTGCTACATGAAAGAAAGCCATGAGAGATCTTACCTGGTGAGTGGGTGGCTTGTACTGCCCCTTGTGTCTGTTTGTTTATTTGTTTTAGACGCAGAGAGAGAGAGAGAGAGAGAGAGAGAGAGAGAGATACACTCTCCTCTCTCTCTCTCTACTGGTCGCTACAGCACTATATCATCATACTCCCTTAAGTCTTATTAATGGTTCACTTGCGTCTTACTACCACTGGTAATTACAGGTAACTTTGTAGATTTATTTGCCATTAAGCATCACCTGAAGATTAAACCCCCTAACGCTAACCTAAATTAACCTACCCTAACTTATCCTAACTTTACATAACTTAGCTAGCCTAACCTAACCCCTCAGGTAACATTAGGGTGGGTTAATCTTCAGGTGACCCGGTATTAGTTCCTCCCAGCAGACTCTTGTGTTGTGAAGTTTTTGTTCATTAACCATATTCTCACACAGCAGTCAAGTTAATTAACACCGGTGAAGAGTTAATTAACCAGACTCACACAGGTTAATTAGGACAGGTGAAGAGTTAATTATTATAGATTTTTCATCATTTTTTCGCTTATGATAGTGATCTAATATGACTGCCGTTTTAATTGACAATACAACCTGGAACTTGTGCTTCAATTGCCAAGGGTATTTAAGCCTCATTCACGGAAATTAAGCTTCTGGCACTAGGGTTTTTAAGCTTCGGGCACCAGGGATTCTAAGCACCGTTCACTATAATAAAAAAATTCCCTTGTATAAAATGTCAACTCAATAATTATCTCGGTAACTGTTCCCTTGTTACGTACGATTAGATTTTTAATTTCGTTAATGGGATGGACACAGCACTCGCTTCCTAACCTAACCTAACCTAACCTAACCTAACCTAACCTAACCTAACCTAACCTAACTCCTCAGGCAGAGTTAAGGATATTAAACCAACAGATAAAACAAACTGAGTGGGGTTGAAACCTTTTTTTTTTAAATTTACGCATTAAAATTTCCATTCATTTGCTTTCCCATTTCATGTTTATCTCAATAGAGGCCAAAATAATGACTCACTTCAGGTAGAGTTAACACCTCGTCGATGCGTCACTTGGCTGAGGTGATTAATATTTAAGCTGTGGAAGTAAGGAGCTTGTTTGAGGACTTTTCTTCCTGGGGGTCTCTCTCTCTCTCTCTCTCTCTCTCTCTCTCTCTCGTTGTCCCCGCCTCTCTGATATTTACCAGTTACTCCTTAAATAAGAAAAAACGGGGAGAGGTTGACGGCTTGGCTGTTGAGGAAGATGGTGGTAAATTTTGTCTCATCTCGTCTGTTAACCTTGACGGGTTATGAGGCAGTTATATGGTAGTGATAAAACCTAACTTATTTCACTAATACAATAAACAACCTAACCTAACCTACCCTACCCTAACCTAACCTAACCTACCCTAACCTAACCTACCCTAACCTAACCTAACCTAACCTAACCTATCATATCCTAACCTAACATATCATAGGTTAGGTTAAGCCTCCTCTTTCCCCCCTACCAGTAAATAAACAAATCCGTCAAGGAACCATTAGCCAAGATTAAGCTTAACGCTACAAATGGCTGCCGGTAGTAATTCTTCAAGCTTTTTACGTATACAACTTCAATCCTGATGAAACACGATACACCGTCCAGAGAATTATGTCCTCGTGTGAACACCACTAAGGTTCATTCTCTCCGCCATAGTGAACACGGCGTTGAATCTTACAGCCTCTCACTGGTCCTAACTCTCGCTCTGTTTTACCAACTTGTCTCAGTAATGAAGTCGTGAGGTATTAAGTCATTCTTGTCCTGTATTGTTAACAACCTATTACTTGTTAGTTAAGATAGTGGGGGTGTTTGTGGGGGTGGGGGTGTTTGTGTGGGTGGGGTGTGTGTGTGTGTGGGTGTGTGTACATATATACAATGCATAGGAATGAAATCATATCGGGTAGTTTGGCCATTTAACAAAAGTTCTCAATACCAAAAGTGGGCTAAACACGGGATGGTTATTTCTTCTTAAGCTCGCCCAGACCTTAATTCTAATAACTAAACAACGGAATTTGGTCTCGGAACTCCCAAAACGTTAATGGTCATTTGATCGTCCGTCTGGTAGCGGTGTGAGGGAGTTTGAGGCGGCCCAACATGTTGTACCGCCGGGGCTTATGTCCGTCTCCGTGTAGCCTCCCTCTTTCGTTCTACATCTTTCTTCTTTCTCCCTCTTCCTTTTTCCTCCATCCTTCTTTCTCCATCCTTCTTTCTCCTTCCTTGTCCACCCGCCTTCCTCCTTCCTTCTCGTTCCTTATCCACCCGCCTTCCTCCTTCCTTCTCGTTCCTTATCCACCCGCCTTCCTCCTTCCTTCTCGTTCCTTATCCACCCGCCTTCCTCCTTCCTTCTCGTTCCTTATCCATCCGTCTTCCTCCTTCCTTCTCATTTTTCCTTTCTTCTTCTTTCCCCCACCTTCCTCGTTTCTCCTC
This sequence comes from Homarus americanus, assembly GCF_018991925.1. NCBI lineage: Eukaryota > Metazoa > Arthropoda > Malacostraca > Decapoda > Nephropidae > Homarus > Homarus americanus. The sequence goes on from NW_024714177.1 coordinate 10,652,669, forward strand.
TTCCTTCCTTCCTTCCTTCCTCACGACCATGCCTCACCCCCCCCCCACCCTCGGAAGACGCCACGCTGTCCCAGTCCCCCATCGTGGACATCTATGTTGTCGCCGCCTCTCATTCATAAGCTCACAGATCCCTTGCAGTTCCACGCCCACACCAGCCCGCCCACACCAGCCCAGCACGCCCATACCAGCCACAAAGGCAAAGTGATGGGTCTCTTACGTTGCCTAACCCGATATTGGTCTGTCGCTGAAACTCTGGGGACCACAGCCAATGAAATACACCCAAAAAATAAAAGGCTAATCCGATTGGAACTTACGACGTTTGGGTTTGGTCACATTGTACTCGACATTATTTTGGTTGTGGTGACGGTAATAGTTCAGTGTTGTGGGTGACGTGTTTCAGATTTTGGTTTTCAGATTTTGATGCCGTGAAATGTTGATCATAGTGTGTATAGTAAGTTTCACAGCTAAATATTGATTGGATGTGTATAGCTAAATATTAACCCAATGTTTATAGCTAAATATTGACAGGTAAGTTATTTGTCTTTAATTAGGTCAACAGGTAGGATCCCGTTTTCTTTTTCTCGTTGGGGGGGGGGGAGGGCTGAAGGGGAGACTATGATATTTTTCTGAGGCTGCAGGTGGCTGGCCGCTTCAAGTGACCTCTGGCTGTCGGATGTGGTAAGGTTTGTCGTGACGGAGAGAGGGAGAGAGAGGAAACAAATTGAGAGAAAGGGGAGGGATAGAGAAAGAGAGAAGAGAGCGAGAGAACAAGAGAACGAAATTAAAGAGAGAGATTCTTACGAGTGTTATCAGCAGTAAATGTCAGCGGCTACAAAAGTGTCAGGAATTGTCAGGAGCAAGTCCAAGGGTGTCAGGAGGTTCGAACAGCAAAGCTAAGGATGTCAGCCAAGGGTATCAGGAGACGTCAGCAGCAAATCCAAGAGTGTCAGGAAGTTTAAGCAGCAAAGCCAAGGGTGTCAGCTAAGGGAGTCAGGAGACGTTAGCATCAAGGCCAAGGGTAACAGGAGACGTCAAGGCCAAGAGTGTCAGGAGGTGTTGAGAGGCGACAGGAGCCACAGTTAACTAGGTCGTATCCTGTTTCAGCGCCGAGTATAGCACAGACATACGATAGATAGATAGACAGATAGATAGATAGACAGATAGATAGATAGACAGACAGATAGATGGATAGATACTCATTAAAATCGTTACAAAGGTGTAGGTATATAAACAATGAACATGAGGGCATAGGTATACAAACAATGTACATATAGTGTAGGTATATAAACAATATACTTAGTGGCGGTATGTAAACAACGGTAAACAGTAAAGGTATTTGACCAAGAACAACCAATAAAACCACCATATGCTTATTAACAGTAAGGTCGTTTGCTGCAGCGGTTATAACAGAGGTGTAAAGATCAAGAAGTGGAGCAACGGTGATAGTAATTGCTGCAGCGATAACAGTAGTGGTGATAACAGCAGCAGTAGTGGTGATAACAGCAGCAGTAAGACGTGATAAAACAGCAACGGTCGGTGGTGGTGGTGAGCGGCGGGTCAACCAGGACGATGAATGACGCGATGAGTGGCTTCCTTCCTGCCCCCCTCCTCCTCCTCCTCTCCCCCCCCTTTCCCTCCTCCCTCAACCCCCCTCCCTCTTCATCCCTCCTCCTCATCTCTCACTCCCCCTCCTCCCTCCCTCGCTCCCCCTCCCTCTTCACCCTTCCTCATCTCTCACTCCCCCTACCTTCTTCACCCCTCCTCCCTCCACCATCATCCCCTCCAGCAATCTCCACCTTCTTGTTAGTGAGCCTCTGTTTCATTGTCAGGTTAGTGGCCCCATCTTAGCTCCGTGTCAAGTTAGTAGTCCCATCTTAGGTTAGTGGTCCCATCTTAGTCCCGTGTCAGGTTAGTAGTCCCATCTTAGTCCCGTGTCAGGTTAGTAGTCCCATCTTAGTCCCGTGTGTCAGGTTAGTAGTCCCATCTTAGGTTAGTGGTCCCATCTTAGTCCCGTGTCAGGTTAGTAGTCCCATCTTAGTCCCGTGTCAGGTTAGTAGTCCCATCTTAGTCCCGTGTCAGGTTAGTAGTCCCATCTTAGTCCCGTGTCAGGCTAGTAGTCCCATCTTAGTCCCGTGTCAGGTTAGTAGTCCCATCTTAGGTTAGTGGCCCCATCTTAGCCCCATGGCCACCCACCAGAGAGTAAAAAGCAAATTATTCGATGTTGTAATCTCAGTATAATAATATTCATAGCGTTGCTTTAGTGGTTAGGTTAGGTTAGGTTAGGTTAGGCTAGGTTAGGTTAGGTTAGGTTAGGTTAGGTTAGGTTAGGCTAGGTTAGGTTAGGTTAGGTTAGGTTATGTGTAGAGTCTGGTGTAGGTGAGGTGAGATGAGGTTAAGTGGGTGTGAGGTGATGTTGGGTGTAGTGTCAGGAGCAGCCGGGTTGAATCCCACACACCAGCCGTCCTCAACATCCTGCTAAGGTGAATGACAGACACTGATCTACCACTGACAACCTAACCTAACTTAACCTAACCTAACCTAACCTAACCTAATTCTAAGCCCTGAGTAGTTGTTGGTGAAGAGGTGACGAGAGAGAGGGAGACAATACAAGATATGACAACAAAGAGGAGAGAGAGACAAAGAGACAATTAATCTCCCCCGTCTCATTAACTACTATGATAAAAGTGTCTCACGTAAACACACACCTCTCTGCAGTCTTATCTCGCCAGGTCTCAGGAAGACGAAGGATTTGTGTTTCTAAAGAAGATTATTATGAGAGACTTATAAACATCTCCTGAAAACATTAAAAGAAATTAGGTTGAGAAAATGTTTTGAAAGAGTTATAGCGAGGAGGTAGTGGTGTGTGTGGGTGTGTAAATAATAATAATAATAATAAAGGTTTATTTATAGAGTTGCAGCCGGTGGCTGAGAATATACAGACTTACATTTGATTTAGGCATAATGATATATATATATGCGTTGAATACATTTACAGGGCTGTACAGTACATAAATCAGGAGTTGTTTATTATTTTAACAATAGATGGGATGGTGCTATTGTTATATCTATCTGCGCGGGCTCTTATGGGCTGAATTTTTTTGTAGTGGCGGACTGCGCGAGGTGGGTGGGGGGCTGCCGATGGCAGGAGGTGGCGATGAACATAAGAACATAAGAACATAAGAAAGTGGGATACTGCAGGAGGCCGACTGGCCCATACAGGGCAGATCCCTTTCACACCCATCCCAGCACTTCCATGTGCCTATCCAACTTCGTCTTGGCTAAGCGTCTGATCTATAGCACTCAGTAGCTATTCACATATCACAACTCTGTGCAAACCAATAACTTGCCTATATCGCTTTCTGAATCAATTTATCTAATTTAAAGCCATTTTATTTCTAGTTATTTTCTAGTATTACTGGCTTAGAACATCTTCCATTTACCCTTATTAATCCCTTACTGCCCTTTTTACCTCTGCTCATATCTTCCCTAACTCTACGCCTCTCTATTGAATGTAATACTAAGCTTTTCAGTCTTTCTTCATATGGAAGGTTTCTAATATTATGGATCATTTTTTGTCTCATTTCTTCTTTTACTCTCTCCAAGAATCTATGTCCATTCTATAATAAGGACACCAGAACTGAACCATAATCCATGTGGCCTCACTAATGCTGGAAATGCAAAGTTCAAGATAACGTCAGCAGTTCTGTTACTCACGGTTCTAGATATGAACCCAAGAATCCTGTTTGCCTTGTTGCGAACGCTTATACATTGTTTTCTAGGTTTCAAGTCGTTGCTAACAAATACACCTAGATCTTTTTCACAAACTGAGTTTTCTATTTCCGTGTTACCTAGTTTATACTTAACATTTGTATTCGTCTTCCCTATCTGTAGTACCTTGCATTTATCAGTATTAAAATTCATTTGCCAGTCTACTGACCACTCATGTAAGGTATCTAGATCTCTTTGAAGGTGTTCAAAGTCACTGTCTGAATTTATCACTCTCCCCATTTGGTATCATCTGCAAATTTACTAATCCTACTAGTTATGCCTAAATCAAGATCATTAATGAATATAACAAACAGCAGAGGGCCTAATACAGATCCTGAGGGCTCCTTTGACCACTTTTAGTCAGCTTTAGTCATTTTATACTGTTTTCTTTGTTTCCCTACCAGTTAACCATGACCTAATCCGACTGTACTGATCCACCTATTCCGTAACTTCCTACCTTCCTTATCAATCTCAGGGGACTCTATCAGATAGCTGCAAATCTAAATAAATTATATCATGTATTGCCTCATTACCCTCTACGCTTAAAATACTTCAGAAAAAGCTAAGCAATTTGTGGCAGACAAGAACGTCCTGGGGTGAACCCGTGCTGAGAAAGAATGAATTAAGTTGGATGTTTCAAGGTGGCTTCTGATTTTCGTAGCAATAATTGACTCTAGCAACTTGCCTATGATTGACGTGAGACTAATGGGACGGTAATTTGATGCAATTGATTTATCACCTTTTTTTAAAATCGGAACTACATTTGCAAGTTTCCAAACTTCTGGCACTAGGCCCGATTCTAATGACTTATTAAATAAAACTGCTAATGGATTACTCAACTCATCTCTACATTCTTTTAATATTCTAGCATATACCTCGTCTGGACCAGGCGATTT